>NW_023330394.1:92988-194848 GCF_011100685.1 Canis lupus familiaris
CAACTGGACCTCACCTGGACCAGGTGACTCTGGTCCCACCTGGATATCACCAGAACCGGGACTCTGGTCCCCTCTGGGACTACCCGGAGCTGGCACACTGGTCCTCAACTTGGCCTCAACAGGACCTGGTGAATGTACTCCTCACTTAGACCTCGTCTGGATCTTGTGACTCTTTTCCCACCTGGCATCAATGGGACATGGTTACTCTGTTCCGCACCTGGGCCTCACATGACATGATAACTTTGCTCCGCATTTTGGACTCAACTGGTCCTGATGACCCTGGTCCCCCCACCTAGGCCTCAATCTATACCTGGAGACTGTCGTCCCAACCTGGGTCTCACCTGGACCTGGTGACTCTCGTTCCCACATGAACCACACCTGGCCCTGGTGACTGTGGTGTTCTTGTAGACTCACATTTACCTGGTGACTCGGGTCCCCACTAGGGCCTCACCTGGATCTGGTGACTCTGGCCTGTAGGTTCGCCTCATTGGACCTGGTAAGTGGGGTTGGCCACCTGGGCCTCACCACACCTGTGACTCAGCTCCCCACGTGGGCCTCTTGGACTGTTAATCTGGTCCTTACCTGGTCTTTCCCAGATCCGGGACTCTGGTCCCCAACTGGGCCTCACCTGGACCTCTTGAATCTGTCCCCATCGGGCCTCACCCAGTCCTGGTGACTTTGTTATCCACCTGGACTGTTGCTGTGGACTCTTTCTTGGCCTCAACTAGAACGGGTGACTCTGATCCTATCTGCGCGTCACCCAGACCTGGTGACTCTGGTCCTCACCTGGGCATCATTGGTACCTGGTGAATCTATTCCACACCTGAGCCTCACCTGGACATGATGACTCTGGAACCTCTTTGGGCCTCACCCTGACCTGGTGACTCTGGTCCCCATCTGGATGTCACCTGGACCAGGTGATTCTGGACCCCTCTAGGCCTCAACCAGATCTGGTGACTCTGGTCCTCAAGTAGGCTTCACCTGGACCTAGTGAATTACTCCATCTGGGCCTCATTTGGACCTGGTGACTCTGGTCCCTACCTGGGCATCATCGGGACATGGTTCCACTGCATGGCCTGCAGGTTGGCCTCACCTGGACCTGGTAACTCTGGTCTCTACCTGGGATCATCGGGACATGGTTCCACACATGGCCTGCAGGTGGGCCTCACCTGGTCCTGGTAATTCTAGTCCCTACCGGGCATCATCGGACATGGTTCCTCTGCATGGCCTGCAGATGGGCCTCACCGGACCTGGTGAGTGGCGTTGTCACCTTGGCCTCACACATGCCTGGTGACACAGGTCCCCACGTGGGCCTCACTTGGGCCTGGTGAATCTGGTCCTTACCTTCTCTCACCCGGAACTCCTAACTCGGGTCACCACCTGGGAATCACATGAACCTGGTTAATCTGGTCCCATCTGGTCCTCATCCAGTCCTGGTGACTTTGTCACCCACTGGGCCCTGATTGCTGAGGACTCCTTCTTGGCCTCACTGGAAGTGGTGAATCTGATCCTAACTGGGCCTCACCGAGATCTGGTGACTCTGGTCCTCACCTATGGACCATTATGACCTGGATACTCTGTTCCACACCTGAGCCTCACTGGACATGATGACTCTGGATCCCTCTGGGCCTCACCCTGACATGATGACTCTGGTCGCCATCGGATGTACCTAGACTAGGTGAATCTGGTATCCCTCTAGGCCTCAACTTGACCTGGTGACTCTGGTCCGAACTGGGCCTCACGGGGACCTAGTGAACATGCTCCCAACCTGCGCTCATCTGGACTGCCTGGTGACTCTGGTTCTACCTGGCATCATCGAGACATGGTTACTCTATTCCCACTGGGACTGACCTGATCCTGGTAACTCTGGTCTGACTTTGGCCTCTTCTCTACCAGGTGACTCTGGCTCCACCTGGGTTCACCTGTAACTGGTGACTCTGATCCTAAGCATGGCCTCACCTGACCTGCTGACTGTGGTTCCCATCGGGAACTCACCTGAGCCTCATGTCTCTGGTTCACCTGGGCCTCACCAGGACCTGGTGTCTCTGGTACCACCTGGGTAGCATCAGGATATGGTTACACTGTTCACTAACAGGGACCCAGCTGGACCTATTACCTCTGGTCTTCACCTGGGCCACACCTGGACATGGTGACACTGGTTCCCACATGGCCTCACCTGGACATTGTAAGTCGGATCCCCACCTGGTCCTCACCTGTAACTGGTGATTCTCGTTCCCACATGGAATCATGTGGGCCTGGTGGCTGCAGTGTTTCTAGCTTCTCATGTACCTCGAGATCTGTTCCCCACCAGGGCCTCACCGGGATCTGGGCGTGTGGTTGCCACCTGCACCTCACCTGGACCTGGTGATTCTGGTCTGCACCTGAGGCTACCCTGGATCTGGTGACTGTGGTCCCCACCTGGGCTTCACCTGGATTTGGGGACCCCGGTCCCCATCTGGGCCTCACCTGGCCCTGTTGACCATGGTCCTCAACTGGGCCAAATTTGGGTCCCGGACTGTGTTCCACAACTGGACCTCACCTGGACCTGGTGACTCTGGTCCCCCTCTGGGTCTCACCGTGCGCTAGTGACTGTGAACCCCACTTTGGCCTGACTTGGACCTGCTGACCCTGGTTGCCACCTGCGCCTACCTCGAACTGTTGACTCTGGTTCTTTCAAGGGCCTCCCCTGGACCTGGTGATCCAGGTCCCCACCTGGGCCTCACCAAGTCGTGGTGACCCTTGTCACCACGGGGACTCACCTGGACCTGGTTACAGTGTTCCACACCTGGCCTCAAGTAGACCTGTTGATCATGGTCCCCAAGCCGGCCTCACATGGACATGTTGCCTCTGATCCCCACCGGGGCCTCACGTGTACCTGGTAACTCTGGTACTCACCTGGGCCTCATCTGGACCTAGTGACTCTGTTCCCCACCTGGGCTTCACCTCGATCGGTGACTGGTCCCAACTGGGCTTCACCTGCATCTGGTGACTCTGGTCCCAACCTGGACCTCTCCTGGACCTGGTGACTCTCTTTCCAACATGGACCTCACCTGGATCTGGTGACTCTGGCCCTCAGTTTGGCCTCACCTGGACCTGGTGTCTCTCGTCCCCACTTTGACCTAACTCAGAACTGCTGAATCTTGCCCCACCTAGGCCGCACCCAGACCTGGTGACACTTGTCCCCAGCTATGCCTCAATTCGACATGATGAATCTGGTCCTCACGTGGGCCTCACATGGACCTGGACTCAGCTGGATTGAGTGGCTCTGGTTCCCACAAGGGGCTCACCGATACTGCTGACTGTGGTCTTATCTATGCCTAACCAGGACCTAGTGATTCTGTTCCCCATCTGGGCCTGCATGGTCCCTAGTGACTCTGGTCCTCACCCAGGCATCATTGGGAACTGGAAACTATATTCCACACCTGGGCCTCACTTTGACCAGGGACCTCTGGTCCCATTCTTGGCCTCAAACTAAACTGGTTATTCTGGTTCCCCCTCTGTGACTCACCCTTACCTGGTGACTCTGGTCACCCTTTTGGCATCACTTCACTTCGCCTGGTGAATCTGGTCCTTAGCTGGTCCGCACCTGGTTCTGGTGACTGGTCGGCACCTGGGCCTCACCTGGACTTGGTGATTCCTGTTGCCACCTGCGCCTCAACTGGACCTTGTGACTGTGATCCCACCTGGACCTCACCTAGATCTGGTGGCTCTGGTTCCCATATGGGGCTCTCCTGGACCTAGTTACTGTGGTCTCCATCTGGCCTCACCTGGAACCCAATGACTCTGATCCATATTTGGGCCTCTCCTGGACCTGTTGACTCTGGTCCTTACCTGGGCATCATTGGGACCTGGATAATCTCTTATATACCTGGGCCTCACCTGGACCTGTTGAGTGGGGTTGCCACCTGGGCCTCACCCATACCTGGTGACAAAGGTCCCCACGTGGGCCGAAATTGGACCTTGTGAATCTGGTCCTTACCTTATCCTCACCTGGAACTGGTAACCCTGGTCACCACCTGGGCCTCACCTGGACCTGGTGAATCTGGTCCCCATCTGTGCCTCACCAGGTCCTGGTGTCTTGTTCCTCACCTGGACCTGATTGCTGTGGACTCCTTCTTAGCCTCACCTGGAACTTATGACTCTGATCCTAACTGGGCCTCAGCCAGATCTGGTGACTCTGGTCTTCACCTGTGGACCATTATGACCTGGATACTCTGTTCCACGCCTGAGCCTCACCTGCACATGATGACTCTGGATCCCCTCTTGGCCTCACCCTGACATGGTGACTCTGGTCCCCATCTGGATGTCACCGAGACCAGGTGAATCTGGAAACCCTCTAGGGGTCAACTAGACCTGGTGACTCTGGTCCTCAACTGGGCCTCACCGGAACCTAGTGAACATGCTTCCCACCTGCGCCTCATCTGGACCTGTTGACTCTGGTCCTTACCTGGGCATCATTGGGACCTGGATACTCTCTTATATACCTGGGCCTCACCTGGATCTGGTGACTGTGGTCCCACCTGGGCCTCAACTGGACGAGGTGACTGGTTCCCACGGGACCTCCCCCGGGCCTGGTGACTCAGGTCCTCCTATGTGCATCATGGGACCTGTTTTATCAGTTCCACATCGGGGCCTCACCTGGACCTAGTGATTCTCGTTCCCCTCTGGGCCTCATCCTGACGTGGTGACTCTGGTCCCCACCTGACTCACACCAGAAACGGGTGACTCTGGTCCCCCTCTGGGAATCACCCAGAGCTGGGGACACTGATCCTCAACTGGGCCTCAACAGGACCTGGTGAATCTACTCCTCACTTAGGCCTCGTCTGGACCTTGTGACTCTTTTCCCACCTGGCATCAATGGGACATGGTTACTCTGTTCCCAAGCTGGGCCTCACTTGGACATGATAACTTTGCTCCATACTTTGGCCTCAACTCGTCCCGATGACTCTAGTCCCCCCACCCAGGCCTAAATCTGGACCTGGAGACTGTCATCCACACCTGGGTCTCACCTGGAGTTTGTGACTCTTGTTCCCACATGAACCACACCTGGACCTGGTGACTGTGGTGTTCTTGTAGACTCACATTTACCTGGTGACACCGGTCCCCACTAGGGCCTCACCTGGATCTGCTGACTGTGGTTTGCAGGTTGGCCTCACCTGGATCTGGTGAGTGGGGTTGCCACCTGAGCTTCACCCATACCTGGTGGTTCTCTTGGACCTGGTGAATCTGGTCCTTACATGGTCCTCCCCAGACCCGGGGATTCTGGTCACCACCTGGGCCTCACCCGGACCTGGTGAATCTCTTCCCCATCTGGGCCTCAACCAGTCCTGGTGACTTTGTTCCCCACCTGGACCTGATTGCTTTGGACTCTTTCTTGGCCTCATCTGGAACTGGTGACTCTTATCCTCTCTGCGCGTGACTCAGGCTTGGTGACTCTGGTCCTCACCTGGGCAACATTGGTACCTGCTGACTCTGTCCACACCTGAGCCTCACCTGGACATGATGACTCTGGAACCTCTCTGGGCCTCACCCTGACCTGGTGACTCTGGTCCCCTCTGGATGTCACCTGGACCAGGTGATTCTGGTACCCCTCTAGGCCTAAACCAGATCTGGTGTCTCTGGTCCTCAACTGGGCCTCACTGGACCTAGAGAATATGCTCCATCTTGGCCTCATTGGACCTGGTTACTCTCTGGTCCCTACCTGGGCATCATGGGGACCTGGTGCCACTGCATGGCCTGCTGGTTGGCCTCACCTGGACCTGGTACTCTGGTCCCTACCTTGGCATTATCAGGACCCGGTACTTTGCATGGCCTGCAGGGCAGCCTCACCTGGACCTGGTGAGTGGGGTTGCCACTTGGGCCTCACCCATACCTGGTGACACAGGCCCCACGTGTGCCTCACTTGGACCTGGTGTAGGTATTCTGGTCACAATCTGGGAATCACCTGCCTGTGAATCTGGTAACTCTGGTCACCACCTGGAATCACCTGGACCTGGTGAATCTGTGTCCCCATCTGGGCCTCACCCAGTCCTGGTGACTTTTTCCCCATCTGGACCTGATTGCTGTGGACTCCTTCTTGGCCTCACCTGGAACTATTGACTCTGATCCTAACTTGGCCTCACCCAGATCTGGTGACTCTGGTCCTCACCTGGACCATTATGACCTGGATACTCTGTTCCACACCTGAGACTCACCTGGACATGATGACTCTGGATCCCCTCTGGGCCTCTCCCTGACTTGGTGACTCTGGTCCCCATCTGGACGGCACCAAGACCAGGTGAATCTGTACCCCTCTAGGCCTCAGCTTGACCTGCTGACTCTGGTCCTCAACTGGGCCTCACCGGGACCTAGTGAACATGGTCCCCACCTGCGCCTCATCTGGACCTGGTGACTCTGGTTCTACCTGGTCATCACCGGGACATGGTTACTCTATTCCCCTGGGACTGCCCTGATCCTTGTAACTCTGGTCCTGACTTTGGACTCTTCTATACCAGGTGACTCTGGCTCCACTGGGCCTCACCTGTAACTCTTGACTCTGATTCTAAGCATGGCCTCACCTGACCTGGTGACTGTGGTTCCAATGGGACCTCACCTGGACCTCATGTCTCTGGTCCCACCTGGCCTCACCAGGATCTTGTATCTGGTACCCACCTGAGTAGCATCAGGATATGGTTACACTGTTCACTAACAGTGACCCAGCCAGACCTGTTAACTCTGGTCTTCACCGGGTACACCCTGGACATGGTGACACTAGTTCCCACCAGGGTCTCACCTGGACATGGTGAGTCAGATCCCACACCTGGTCCTCACCTGTAACTGGTGATTCTCGTTCCCATGGACATCATGTGGAACTGGTGCTACAGTGTTTCTAGCTTCTCATGTACCTCGAGAATCTGGTACGCACCTTGCCTCACCGGGACCTGGTGACTGTGGTTGCCTACTGCACCTCACCAGGACCTGGTGATTCTGGTCTGCACCTGAGACTACCCTGGATCTTGTGACTGTGGTCCCCACCTGGGCTTCACCTGGATTTGGGGACTCCGGTCCCCTCCGGGCCTCCCCTGGCCCTGTTGTCCATGGTCTTCAAGTGGACAAAATTGGGACCCGGTGACTGTGTTCCACAACTGGACCTCACCTGGACCAGTGACTCTGGTCCCCCTCTGGGTCTCACCGTGCCTAGTGACTGTGAACCCAACTTTGGCCTGACTTGGACCTGCTGACCCTGGTTGCCACCTGCGCCTGACCTCGAACTGTTGACTCAGGTTCTTTCAAAGGCCTCCCCTGTACCTGGTAATCCTGGTCCCCAATTTGGCCTCAACTGGACGTGGTGACTCTTGTCACTACTGGGGACTCACCAGACAGGCTTACAGTGTTCCACACCTGGGCCTCAGTAGACCTGTTGACCATGGTCCCCAAGCCGGCCTCACGTGGAATTTTGGCTGTGATCCCCGCGGGCCTCACTGTACCTGTTAACTCTGATCTTCACTGGGCCTAATCTGGACCTAGTGACTCTGGTCCCCACCTGGGTTCACCTGGATCTGGAGACTCTGGTCCCCACCTGGAATTCACCTGGATCTGGTGACTCTTGTCGTCCCCACCTCGACCTCTCCAGGACCTGGTGACTCTTTCCAACATGGACCTCACCTGGATCTGGTGACTCTTCCTCAGTTTGCCTCACCTGGACCTGGGTGTCTCTTGTCCCCACTTTGACCTAACTCAGAACTGCTGAATTTGCCCCACCTAGGCCGCAACCAGACCTGGTGACTCTTGTCCCCAGCTATGCCTCAATTCGACCTGATGAATCTGTCCTCACGTGGGCCTCACATGGACCTGGGACTCAGCTGGATAGAGTGGCTCTGGTTCCCACAAGGGGCACACCTGATACTGGTGATTGTGGTCTTATTCTATGCCTCACCAGGACATAGTGATTCTGTTCCCCATCTGGGCTGCATGGCCCTAGTGACTTGGTCCTCACCCAGGCATCATTGGGACCTGGATACTCTATTCCACACCTAGGCCTCACTTACCCCGGGACCTCTGGTCCCATTCTGGGCCTCAAACTAAACTGGTTACTCTGGTGCCCTCTGGGCCTCACCCTTACCTGGTGACTCTGGTCACCCCTTGGCTTCATTTGGGCCTGGTGAATCTGGTCCTTAGCTGGTCCACATTTGGATCTGGTGACTGGTCGCCACCTGGGCCTCACCTGGACTTGGTGAATCCTGTTGCCACCAGCGCCTCACCTGGACCTTGTGACTGTGGTCCCACCTGGACCTCACCTGGATCTGGTGTCTCTGGTTCCCATATGGGGCTCTCCTGGACCTGGTTCCTGTAGTCTCCATCTGGCCTCACCTGGAACACAATGACTCTGATCCATATTTGGGCCTCTCCTGGACCTGTTGACTCTGGTCCTTACCTGGGCAACATTGGGACCTGGATACTCTCTTATATACCTGGGCCTCACCTGGACCTGGTGACTGTGGTCCCACCTGGGCCTCACCTGGACGAGGTGACTGGTTCCCACAGGGACCTCACCTGGACCTGGTGACTCAGGTCCTCATATGGGCATCATGGGACCTGGTTCTCAGTTACACATCGGGGCCTCATCTGGACCTAGTGATCTCGTCCCCTCTGGGCCTCACCCTGACGTGGTGACTCAGGTCCCCACCTGGATATCACCAGAACCGGGTGACTCTGGTCCCCCTCTGGGACTCCCCGGAGCTGGGGACACTGGTCCTCAACTGGGCCTCAACAGGACCTGGTGAATCTACTCCTCACTTAGGTCTCGTCTGAACCTTGTGACTCTTTTCCCACCTGGCATCTTTGGGACATGGTTACTTTGTTCCCCCCTGGGCCTCACCTGGACATGATAACTTTGCTCCACACTTTGGCCTCAACTGGTCCTGATGACTCTGGTCCCCCACCTAGACCTCAATCTGGACCTGGTGACAGTGGTCCCCACCTGGGTCTCACCTGGACCTGGTGACTCTCGTTCCCACATGAACCACACCAGGATCTGGTGACTGTGTTGTTCTTGTAGAATCACTTTTAACTGGTGCCTCCAGTCCCCACTAGGGCCTCACGTGGATCGGGTGACTTGGCCTGCAGGTTGGCCTCACATGGACCTGGTTAGTGGGGATGCCACTTGGGCCTCACCCATACCTGGTGACTCAGGTCTCCACGTGGGCCTCTGGACCTGGTGAATCTGTCCTTACCTGGTCCTCTCCCAGAACCGGGGACTTGGTCACCTCTTGGGCCTCACTGGACCTGGTGAATCCGACCCCATCTTGGCCTCACTCAGTCCTGGTGACTTTGTTCCCCACCTTGACTGATTGCTGTGGAGTCTTTCATCGCCTCACCTGGACCTGGTGACTCTGATCCTATCTGCGCGTCACCCAGACCTGGTGACTCTGGTCCTCAGCTGGGCATCATTTGTCCCTGGTGGACTCTGTTCTACACCTGAGCCTCACCTGGACATGATAACTTTGCTCCACACTTTAGCCTCAACTGGTCCTGATGACTCTGGTCCCCCCACCTAGGCCTCTAAATCTGGACCTGGTGACTGTAGTCCCCACCTGGGTCTCACCTGGACCTGGTGTCTCTCGTTCCCACTATGAACAACACCTGGACCTGGTGACTGTGGTGTTCTTGTAGACTCACATTTACCTGGTGACTCCCGTCGCCACTAGGGCCTCACCTGGTTCTGGTGACTCTGGCCTGCAGGTTGGCCTCACCTGGACCTGGTGACTGGGGATGCCACCTGGGCCTCACCCATACCTTGTGACTCAGGTCCCCACTGGGCCTCTTGGACCTGGTGAATCTGGTCCTTACCTGGTCCTCTCCCAGACCCGGGGACTCTGGGCACCACCTGGGGCTCACGCTGGACCTGGTGAATCTGGTCCCCATCTGGGCCTCACGCAGTCCTGGTGACTTTGTTCCCCACCTGGGCCGGATTGCTGTGGACTTTTTCTTGGCCTCCCTGGAACTGGTGACTCTTATCCTATCTGGCGTCACCCGAGATCTGGTGACTCTGGTCCTACCCTGGGCATCATTGGTACCTGTTGACTCTGTTCCACACCTGAGACTCGCCTGGACATTGATGACTCTGGAAACTATCTGTGTCTCACCCTGACCTGTTGACTCTGGTCTCCATCTGGATGTCACCTGGACCAGGGTGATTCTGGTACCCCTCTAGGACTCAACCAGATCTGGTGACTCTGGTCCTGAACTGGGCCTCACCGGGACCTAGTGATATATGCTCCATCTGGTCCTCATTTTGACCTGGTGACTCTGATCTCTACCTGGGCACATCGGGACATGGTTTCACTGCATGGCCTACAGGTTGGCCTCACCTGGACCTGGTGTCTCTCGTCCCCACTTGGACCTAACTCAGAACTGCTGAATCTTGACCCACCTAGGCCGCACAAAGACCTGGTGACTCTTGACCACAGCTATGCCTCAATTCGAGCTGATGAATCTGGTCCTCACGTGGGCCTCACATGGACCTGGGACTCAGCTGGATAGAGTGGCTCTGGTTCCCACAAGGGGCACACCTGATACTGGTGATTGTGGTCTTATTCTATGCCTCACCAGGACATAGTGATTCTGTTCCCCATCTGGGCTTTCATGGCCCTAGTGACTCTGGTCCTCACCCAGGCATCATTGGGACCTGGATACTCTATTCCACACCTAGGCCTCACTTACCCCGGGACCTCTGGTCCCATTCTGGGCCTCAAACTAAACTGGTTACTCTGGTTCCCCTCTGGGCCTCACCCTTACCTGGTGACTCTGGTCACCCCTTGGGCTTCATTTGGGCCTAGTGAATCTGGTCCTTAGCTGGTCCACATTTGGATCTGGTGACTGGTCGCCACCTGGGCCTCACCTGGACTTGGTGAATCCTGTTGCCACCAGCGCCTCACCTGGACCTTGTGACTGTGGTCCCATCTGGACCTCACCTGGATCTGGTGGGTCTGGTTCCCATATGGGGCTCTCCTGGACCTGGTGTGTGTTGTCTCCATCTGGCCTCACCTGGAACACAATGACTCTGATCCATATTTGGGCCTCTTCTGGACCTGTAGACTCAGGTCCTTAACTGGGTATCATTGGGACCTGGATCTCTCTTATATTCCTGGGCCTCACCTGGACCAGGTGACTGT
Organism: Canis lupus familiaris; assembly: GCF_011100685.1. NCBI lineage: Eukaryota > Metazoa > Chordata > Mammalia > Carnivora > Canidae > Canis > Canis lupus. The sequence goes on from NW_023330394.1 coordinate 104,142, forward strand.
GGTCCCACCTGTGCCTCACCTGGACGAGGTGACTGGTTCCCACAGGGACCTCACCTGGACCTGGTGACTCAGGTCCTCGTATGGGCATCATTGGACCTGGGTTCTCAGTTCCACATCGGGGCCTCACCTGGACCTAGTGATTCTCGTCCCCCTCTGGGCCTCACCCTGACGTGGTGACTCTGGTTCCCACCTGGATATCACCAGAACCGGGTGACTCTGGGCCCCCTCTGGAACTCAACTGGACCTGGGGACACTGGTCCTCAACTGGGGCTCAACAGGACCTCTTGTATCTACTCCTCACTTAGGCCTCTTCTGGACATTGTGACTCTTTTCCCACCTGGCATCAATGGGACATGGTTACTCTGTTCCCCACCTGGGCGTCACCTGGACATGATAACTTTGCTCCACACTTTGTCCTCAACTGGTCCTGATGACTCTTGTCCCCCCACCTAGGCCTCAATCTGGACCTGGTGACTGGTCCCCACATGGGTCTCACCTGGACTTGGTGACTCTCGTTCCCACATGACCCACACCTGGACCTGGTGACTGTGTTCTTGTAGACTCACATTTACCTGGTGACTCAGGTCCCCACTAGGGCTTCACCTGGATCTGGTGACTCTGGCCTGAAGGTTGGCCTCACCTGGACCTGGTGAGTGGGGTTGCCACCTGGGCCTCACCCATACCTGGTGACTCAGGTCCTCACGTTGGCCTCTTGGACCTGGTGAATCTGGTCCTTACCTGGTCCTCCGCCAGACCCGGGGACTCTGGTCACCTCCGGGCCTCACCTGGACCTGGTGAATCTGGTCCTCATGGTCCTCATCCCAGTCCTGGTGACTTTGTTCCCCACCTGGACCTGATTGCTGTGGATTCTTTCTTGGCCTCACATGGAACTGGTGACTCTGATCCTGTCTGCGCGTCACCCAGACCTGGTGACTCTGGTCCTCACCTGGGCATCATTGGTACCCGGTGACTCTGTTCCACACCTGAGCATCACTTGGACATGATGACTCTGGAACCTCTCTGGGCCTCACCCTGACCTGCTGACTCTGGTCCCCATCAGTATGTCACCTGGACCAGGTGATTCTTGTACCCCTCTAGGCATCAACCAGATCTCTTGACTCTGGTCCTCAACTGGGCCTCACCTGGACCTATTGAATATGCTCCATCAGGGCCTCATTTGGACCTGGTGACTCTCGTCCCTACCTAGGCATCATCGGGACATGGTTCCACTGCATGGCCTGCAGGTTGGCCTCACCTAGTGCTGGTAAATCTGGTCCCTACCTGGGCATCATCGGGACATGGTTCCACTGCATGGCCTGCAGGTTGGCCTCACCTGGACGTGGTAACTCTAGTACCCACCTGGGCATCATCGGGACATGGTTCCTCTGTATAGCCTGCAAGTTGGCCTCACCTGGACCTGGTGAGTGGGGTTGTCACCTAGGCCTCACCCATACCTGGTAATACAGGTCCCCATGTGGGCCTCACTTGGACCTGGTGAATCTGGTCCTTACCTGGTCCTCACCCGGAACTGGTAAGTGTGGTCACAACATGGGAATCATCTGGACCTGGTGAATCTAGTCCCCATTGGGCCTCACCCAGTCCTGGTGACTTTGTTCCCCACCTGGACCTGATTGCTGTGGACTCCTTCTTGGCCTCACCTGGAAGTGGTGACTCTGATCGTAGCTGGGCCTCACCCAGATCTGGTGACTCTGGTCCTCACCTGTGGACCATTATGACCTGGATACTCGATTCCACACCTGAGCCGCACCTGGACATGATGACTCTGGATCCACTCTGGGCCTCACCATGACATGTTGACTCTGGTCCCCATCTGGCATATCACCAGAACCGGGTGACTCTGGTCCCCCTCTGGGACTAACCCAGAGCTGGGGACACTGGTCCTCAACTGGATCTTAGCAGTACCTGTTGAATCTACTCCTCACTTAGGTCTCGTCTGAACCTTGTGACTCTTTTCCCACCTGGCATCAACGAGACATGGTTACTATGTTCCCCAACTGGGCCTCACCTCGACATGATAACTTTGCTCCACACTTTGGCGTCAACTGGCCCTGATGACTCTGGTCCCCCCAACTAGGCCTCAATCAGGACCCGGGTCTGTGGTCCCCACCTGGGGCTCACCTGGACCTGGTGACTCTCGTTCCCACATGAACCACACCTGGACCTGGTCCCTGTGGTGTTCTTGTAGACTCACATTTACCTGGTGACTCCGGTCCCCACTAGGGCCTCACCTGGATCTGGTGACACTGGCCTGCAGGTTGGACTCACCTGGACCTGGTGAGTGGGGTTGCCACCTGGGCCTCACCCATACCTGGTGACTCAGGTACTCACGTGGGCCTCACTTGCACCTGGTGAATCTGGTCCTTACCTGGTCCTCTGCCAGACCCGGGGACTCTGGTCACCACCTGGACCTCACCTGGACCTGGTGAATCTGGTTCCCATCTGGGCCTCACCTAGTCATGGTGACTTTGTTCACCACCTGGACCTGATTGCTGTGGACACTTTCTTGGCCTCACCTGGAACTGGTGACTCTAATCTATCTGCGCATCACCCAGACCTGGTGACTCTGGTCCTCACCTGGGCATCATTGGTACCTGGTGACTCTGTTCCACACCTGAGCCTCACCTGGACTTAATGACTCTGGAACCACTCTGGGCCTCACCCTGACCTGGTGACTCTGGTCCCCATCTGGATGTCACCTGGACCAGGGGATTCTGGTACCCCTCTATGCCTCAACCAGATCTGATGACTCTGGTCCTCATCTCGGCCTCACCTGGACGTAGTGAATATGCTCCATCTGGGCCTCATTTGGACCTGGTGACTCTGGTCCCTACCTGGGCATCATCAGGACATGGTTCCACTGCATTGCATGCAGGTTGGCCTCACCTGGACCTCGTAACTCTGGTCCCTACATGGCCATCATCGGGACACGGTTCCTCTGCATGGCCTTCAGGTTGGCCTCCTCTGGACCTGGTGAGTGAGGTTGCCACCTGGGTCTCCCCATAACTGGTGACACAGTTCCCACGTGGGCTTCACTTGGGCCTGGTGATTCTGTTCCTTACCTGGTCCTCACCCAGAACTGGTAACCCTTGTCACCACCTGGGAATCACCTGGACCTGTTGAATATGGTCCCCATCTGGGCCTCACCCAGTCCTGGTGAGTTTGTTCCCCACCTGGACTTGATTTCTGTGGACTAATACTTGTCCTCACCTGGAACTGGTGACTCTGATCCTATCTGAGCGTCACCCAGACCTGGTGACTCTGGTCCTCACCTGGGCATCATTGTTACCTGGAGACTCTGATCCACACCTGAGCCTCACCTGGACATGATGACACTGGAACCTCTCTGGGCCTCACCCAGACCTCGTGACCCTGGTTCCCATCTGGATGTCACCTGGACCTGGTGATTCTTGTACCCCTCTAGGTCTCAACCAGATCTGGTAACTCTGGGCTTCAACTGGGCCTCACCTGGACCTAGTGAATATGCTCCATCTGGGCCTCATGTGGACCTGGTGACTCTGGTCCCTACCTGGGCATCATCGGGACATGGTTGCACTGCATGGCCTGCAGGTTGGCCTCACCTGGACCTGGTAACTCTGGCCCCTACCTGGGCATCATCGGGACACGCTTTCTCTGCATTGCCTGCAGGTTGGCCTCACCTGGACCTGGTGAGTGGGGTTGCCACCTGGGCCTCACTCATACCTGGTGACAAAGGCCCCACGTGGGCCTCACTTGGACCTGGTGAATCTGGTCCTTACCTGGTCCTCACCCGGAACTGCTAACTCTGGTCACCACCTGGGAATCACCTTGGTCTGGTGAATCTGGTCCCTATCTGGGCCTCACCCAGGCTTGGTTACTTTGCTCCCCACCTGGATCTGATTGCTGTGGACTCCTACTTGGCCTCACCTGGAACTGCTGACTCTGATCCTTACTGGCCCTCACCCAGATCTGGTGACTCTGGTCCTCACCTGTGGACCATTATGACCTGGATACTCTGTTCCACACCTGAGCCTCACCTGGACATGATGACTCTGGATCCCCTCTGGGCCTCACCCTGACATGGTGAGTCTGGTCCCCATCTGGATGTCACCTAGACCAGGGGAATCTGGTACGCCTCTAGGCCTCAACTAGACCTGGTGACTCTGGTCCTCAACTGGGCCTCACCGTGACCTAGTGAGTATGCTCCCTCCCTGCGCCTCATCTGGACCTGGCGACTCTGTTTCTTCCTGGGAATCATGACATGGTGACTGTGGTTCCCAACGGGACCTCAACTGGACCTCAGGTCTCTGGTCCCATCTCGGGGTCACCATGACCTGGTGTCTCTGGTACCCACCTGTGTAGCATCAGGATATCGTTACACTGTTCACTACTAGTGACCCAGCCGGACCTATTAACTCTAGTCTTCACCTGGGCCACACCTGGTCATGGTGACACTGGCTCCCAAGTGGGTCTCACCTGGACATGGTGAGTCGGTTCACCACCTGGACCTCACCTGTAACTGGTGATTCTCGTTCCCACATGGACATCATGTGGACCTGGTGGCTGCAGTGTTTCTAGGTTTGCATGTACCTCGTGACTATGGTCCTCACCAGGGCCTCACCGGTTCCTGGTGAGTGTGGTTGCCACCTGCACCTCACCTGGACCTGGTGATTCTGGTCTGCACCTGAGACTACCCTGGATCTGGTGACTGTGGTCCCCACCTAGGCTTCGCCAGGATTTGGGGACTCCGGTCCCCATCTTGGCCTCACCTGGCCCTGTTGAACATGGTCCTCAACTGGGAAAAATTGGGACCCGGTGACGGTGTTCCACAACTAGACCTCACCTGGACCAGATGACTCTGGTCCCCTTCTGGGTCTCACCGTGCCCTAGTGACTGTGACCCACACTTTGGCCTGACTAGGACCTGCTGACCCTGGTTGCCACATGCGCCTGAACTCGAACTGTTGTCTCTCGTTCTTTCAAGGGCCTCCCTTTTACCTGGTGATCCGTGTCCCCACCTTGGCCTCACCTGGATGTGGTGACTCTTCTCACGACCGGGTCTCACCTAGACCTGCTTACTGTGTTCCACACCTGGGCCTCAAGTACACCTGTTGACCATGTCCACAAGCCGGCCTCACATGGACCTGTTGCCTCTGATCCCAATCGGGGTCTCACGTGTACCTGGTAACTCTGGTCCTCACCTGGGCCTCATCTGGACCTAGTGACTCCGCTCCCCACCTGGGCTTCACCTGGATCTGGTGACTCTGGTCCCCACCTGGACTTCACCTGGATCTGGTGACTCTAGTGGGCACCTGGACCTCTCCTGACCTGGTGACTCTCTTTCCAACATGGATCTCACCGGGATCTGGTGACTCTAGCCTGCAAATTGGCCTCACCTGGACCTGGTGAGTGGGGTTGCCACATGGGCCTCACAGATACCTGGTGACTCAGGTCTCCACGTGGGCCTCTTGGACCTAGTGAATCTGTTACTTACCTGGTCCTCTCCCAGACCCGGGGACTCTGGTCACCACCTGGGCCTCACCTGGACCTGGTGAATCTGGTCCCCATCTGGGCCTCACCCGGTCCTGTTGACTTTGTTCCGCACCTGGACCTGATTGCTGTGGACTCTTTCTTGCCCTCACCTGGAACTGGTGACTCTGATCCTATCTGCGCTTCACCCAGACCTGGTGACTCTGGTCCTCACCTGGGCATCTTTGGTACTTGGTGACTCTGTTCCATACCTGAGCCTCACCTGGACATGATGACTCTGGAACCTCTCTGGGACTCACCCTGATCAGGTGACTCTGGACCCATCTGGATGTCACCTGGACCAGGTGATTCTGGTACCCCTCTAGGCCTCAAATAGATCTGGTGACTCTGGTCCTCAAGTGGGCCTCACCTGGACCTAGTGAATATGCTCCCTCTGGGCCTCATTTGGGCCTGGTGACTCTAGTCCCTTCGTGGGCATCATCGGGACATGGTTCCACTGCATGGCCTGCAGGTTGGCCTCAGCTGGACCTGGTATCTCTCGTCCCTACCTGGGCATCATCGGGAAACTGTTCCTCTGCATGGCCTGCAGGTTGGCCTCACCTGGACCTGGTGAGTGGGGTTGCCACCTGGGCCTCACCCATACCTGGTGACACAGGTCGCCACGTGGGCCTCACTTGGACCTGGTGAATCTGGTCCTTACCTGGTCCTCACCCCTAACTCGTAACCTGGTCACCACCTGGGAATCACCTGGGCCTGGTGAATCTGGTCCCCATCTGGGCCTCACTCAGTGCTGGTGACTTTGTTCCCTACCTGGACCTGATTGCTGTGGACTCCTTCTTGGCCTCACCTGGAACTGGTGACTCTGATCCTAACTGGGCCTCACCCAGATCTACTGAATCTGGTCCTCACCTGTGGATCATTATGTCCTGGATACTCTGTTCCACACCTGAGCCTCACATGGAAATGATGACTCTGGATCCAATCTGGGCCTCCCCCTGACATGGTGATTCTGGTCCCCATCTGGATGTCACCTAGACCAGGTGAATCTGGTACCACTCTAGGCCTCAACCAAACCTGGTGACTCTAGTCCTCAACTGGGTCTCACCGGGACCTGGTGAATATGCTCCCCAATCTGCGCCTCATCTGGACATGGTGACTCTGGTTCTACGTGGGCATCATCGGGACATGGTTACTCTATTCCCCACTGGGAGTGACTTGATCCTGGTAACACTGGTCCTGACTTTGGCATTTTCTGTACCATGTGACTCTGGCTCCACCTGGGTCTCACCTGTAACTGGTGACTCTGATCCTAAGCATGGCCTCACCTGACCTGGTTACTGTGGATCCCATCGGAACCTCACCTGGACCTCATGTCTCTGGTCACAACTGGGCCTCACCAGGACCTGGTGTCTCGGTACCCACCTGGGTAGCATCAGGATATGGTTACACTGTTCACTAACAGTGACCCAGCGGGACCTATTAACTCTGGCCTTCACCTGGGCCACACCTGGACATGGTGATACTGGTTCCCACCAGGGTCTCACCTGGACATGGTGAGTCGGATCCCCACCTGGTCCTCACCTGTAACTAGTGATTCTCGTTCCCACATGGACATCATGTGGACCTGGTGGCTGCAGTGTTTCTAGCTTCTCATGTACCTCGTGACTCTGGTACCCACCAGGGCCTCACCGGGACCTGGTGAGTGTGGTTGCCACCTACACCTCACCTGGACCTACTGATTCTGGTCTGCACCTGAGACTACCCTGGATCTGGTGACTGTGGTCCCCACCTGGGCTTCACCTGGATTTGGGGACTCCGGTCCCCATCTGGGCCTCACCTGGGCCTGTTGACCATGGTCCTCAACTGTGCAAAATTGGGACCCTGTGATTGTGTTCCACAACTGGACCTCACCTGGACCAGATGACTCTGGTCCCCCTCTGGGTCTCACCATGCCCTAGTGACTGTGAACCCCACTTTGGCCTGACTTGGACCTGCTGACCCTGGATGCCACCTGTGCCTGACCTCGAACTGTTGACTCTGGTTCTTTCAAGGGCCTCCCCTGTACCTGGTGATCCTGGTGCCCACCTGGGCCTCACCTGCACGTGGTGTCTCTTTTAACCACCGGGGACTCACCTGGACGTGCTTACTGTGTTCCACACCTGGGCCTCAAGTACACCTCTTGACCATGGTCCCCAAGCTCGCCTCACATGGACCTGTTGCCTCTGATCGCCACTGGGGCCTCACATGTACCTGGTAACTCTGGTCCTCACCTGGGCCTCATCTGCACCTAGTGACTCTGTTCCCCACCTGGACTTCACCTGAATCTGGTGACTCTGGTCCTCAGTTTGGCCTCACCTGGACCTGGCGTCTCTCGTCCCCACTTTGACCTAACTCAGAACTGCTGAATCTTGCCCCACCTAGGCTGCACCCAGACCTGGTGACTCTTGTCCCCAGCTATGCCTGAATTCGACCTTATGAATCTGGTCCTTAAGTGAGCCTCACATGGACCTGGGACTCAGCTGGATAGAGTGGCTCTGGTTCCGGTAAGGGGCTCAAATGATACTGGTGACTGTGGTCTTATTCTATGCCTCAACAGGACCTAGTTATTCTGTTCCCCATCTGGGCCTCCATGGCCCTAGTGACTCTGGTCCTCACCCAGGCATCATTGGGACCTGGATACTCTATTCCACACCAGGGCCTCACTCTGACCAGGGACCTCTGGTCCCATTCTGGGCCACAAACTAAACTAGTTACTCTGGTTCCCCCTCGGGACCTCACCCTTACCTGGTGACTCTGGTCACCCCATGGGCTTCATTTGGGCCTGGTGAATCTGGTCCTTAAATTGTCCTCACTTGGATCTGGTGACAGCTCACCACCTGGGCCTCACTTGGACATGGTGAATACTGTTGCCACCTGCGCCTCATCCTGGACCTTGTGACTGTGGTCCCACCTGGACCTCACCTGGATCTGGTGGCCCTGTTTCCCATATAGGGCTCTCATCGACCTGGTTACTGTGGTCTCCATCAGACCTCACCTGGAACACAAAGACTCTGATCCATATTTGGGCCTCTCCTGGACCTGTTGACTCTGGTCCTTACCTGGGCATCATTGGAACCTGGCCACTCTCTTATATACCTGGGCCTCACCAGGACCTGGTGACTGTGGTCCCACCTGGGCCTCACCTGGACGGGGTGACTGGTTCCCACAGGGACATCACCTGGACCTGGTGACTCAGGTCCTCATATGGGCATCTTGGGACCTGGTTTCACAGTTCCACATCGGGGCCTCATCTGGACCTAGTGATTCTCGTCCCCCTCTGGGCCTCACCCTGACTTGTGACACTGGTCCCCACCTGGATATCACCAGAACCGGGTGACACACCCGGAGCTGGGTACACTGGTCCTCAGCTGGGCCTCAACAGGACCTGGTGAATCTACTCCAAACTTAGGCTTCGTCTGGACCTTGTGACTCTTTTCCCACCTGGCATCAATGGGACATGGTTACTCTGTTCCCCAACTGGGCCTCACCTGGACATGATAACTTTGCTGCACACGTTGGCCTCAACTGGTCCTGATGACTCTCGTCCCCCAACCTAGGCCTCAATCTGGACCTGGTGACTGTCGTCCCCAACTGGGTCTCAGCTGGACCTGGTGACTCCCGTTCCCACATGAACCACACCTGGACGTGGTGACTGTGGTGTTCTTGTAGACTCACATTTTCCTTGTGACTCCCGTTCCCACTAGGGAATCACCTGGATCTGGTGACTCTGGCCTGCAGGCTGGCCTCACCTGGACCTGGTGAGTGGGGTTGCCACCTGGGCATCACCCATACCTGGTGACTCAGGTCCCAAGTGGGCCCCTAGGACCAGGTGAATCTGGTCCGTACCTGGTCCTCTCCCAGACCCTGGGACTGTGGTCACCACCTGGGCCTCACCTGGACCTGGTGAATGAATCTGGTCCCCATCTTGACCTCACCCAGTCCTGGTGACTTTGTTCACCACCTGGACCTGATTGCTGTGGACTCTTTCTTGGGCTCACCTGGACCTGGTGACTCTGATCCTATCTGCGCGTAACCCAGATCTGGTGACTCTGGTCCTCACATGGGCATCATTGGTACCTGTTGACTCTGTTCCACACCTGAGCCTCGCCTGGACATGATGACTCTGGAAACTCTCTGTGTCTCACCCTGACCTGGTGACTCTGGTCTCCATCTGGATGTCACCTGGACCAGGAGATTCTGGTACCCCTCTAGGACTCAACCAGATCTGATGACTCTGGTCCTCAACTGGGCCTCACCGGAACATAGTGAATATGCACCATCTGGTCCTCATTTTGACCTGGTGACTCTGGTCTCAACCTGGGCATCATCGGGACATGGTTTCACTGCATGGCTTACAGGTTGGTCTCACCTTGACCTGGTAACTCTGGTCCCTACCTGGGCATCATTGGGACACGGTTCTTCTGCATGGCACGCAGGTTGGCATCACCTGGACCTGGTGAGTGGGGTTACCACCTGAGCCTCACCCAGACCTGGTGACACAGGTCCCCACGTGTGCCTCATTTGACCTGGTGAATCTGGTACTTACCTGGTCCTCACCCGGAACTGGTAACTCTGGTCACCTCCTGGGAATCACATGGACCTGGTTAATCTGGTCCCAATCAGGACCTCACCCAGTCCTGGTGACTTTGTTCCCCACCTGGACGTGATTGCTGTGGACTCCCTCTTGCCCTCACCTGGAACTGGTGACTCTGCTCCTCACTGGGCCTCACCCAGATCTGGTGACTCTGGTCCTCACCTGTGGACCATTATGACCTGGATACTCTGTTCCACACCTGAGCTTCACCTGGAAATGATGACTCTGGATCCCCTCAGGGCCTCACCCTGACATGGTGACTCTGGTCCCCATCTGGATGTCACCTAGATCAGGTAAATCTGGTACCCCTCTAGGCCTCCACTTGACCTGGTGACTCTGGTCCTCAACTGGGCCTCACCGGGACCTAGTGAACATGCTCCCCACCTGCGCCTCATCTAGACCTGGTGACTCTGGTTCTACCTGGGCGTCACCGGGACATGGTTACTGTATTCCTCACTGGGACTGACCTGATCCTGGTAACTCTGGCCCTGACTATGGCCTCTTCTGTACCAGGTGACACTGGCTCCACCTGGGACTCACCTGTAACTGGTGACTCTGATCCTAAGCATGGCCTCACCTGACCTGGTGACTGTGGTTCCCATCGGGACCTCACCTGGACCTCATGTCTCTGGTCCCTCCTGACCCTCACCAGGACCTGGTGTCTCTGGTACCCACCTGTGTAGCATCAGGATATCGTTACACTGTTCAGTATCAGTGACCCAGCCGGACCTATTAACTCTGGTCTTCACCTGGGGCACACCTGAACATGGTGACACTGGTTCCCACCTGGGTCTCACCTGGACATGGTGAGTCGGATAACCCACCTGATCCTCACCTGTAACTGGTGATTCTCGTTCCCACATGGACATCATGTGGACCTGGTGGCTGCAGTGTTTCTAGCTTCTCAAGTACCTCGTGACTCTGGGCCCCACCAGGGCCTCACCACCTGGTGAGTGTGGTTGCCACCTGCACCTCACCTGGACCTGGCGATTCTGGTCTGCACCTGAGACTACCCTGGATCTGGTGACTGTGGTCCCCACTGGGGTTCACCTGGATTTGGGGACTCAGTTCTCCATCTGGGCATCACCTGGCCCTGTTGAACATGGTCCTCAACTGGGCAAAATTGGGACCCGGTGGCTGTGTTCCAACACTGGACCTCACCTGGACCACGTGACTCTGTTCCCCCTATGGGTCTCACCGTGCCCTAGTGACTGTGAACCCCACTTTGCCCGGACTTGGACCTGCTGACACAGGTTGCCACCTGCGCGTGACCTCGAACTATTGACTCTGGTTCTTTCAAGGGCCTCCCCTGTACCAGGTGATCCTGGTCCACACCTGGGCCTCACCTGGACGTGGTGACTCTTGTCACCACCGGGACTCACCTGGACCTGGTTACTGTGTTTCACACCTGGGCCTCAAGTAGACATGTTGTCCATGGTCCCGAAGCCGGCCTCACATGGACCTGTCGCCTCTGATCCCCACCGGGGCCTCACGTGTACCTGGTAACTCTGGTCCTGCCCTGGACTTCACTGGACCTAGAGACTCTGGTCCCCACCTGGGCTTCACGTGGATATGGTGACTCTGGTCCCCACCTGGTCTTCACCTGGATCTGGTGACTCTGGTCCCCAAATGGACCTCTCCTGGACCTGGTGACTCTCTTTCCAACATGAACCTCACCTGGATCTGGTGACTCTGGTCCTCAGTTTGGCCTCACCTGGACCTGGTGTTTCTCGTCCCACTTTGACCTAACTCAGAACTGCTGAATCTTGCCCCACCTAGGCCGCACCCAGACCTGGTGACTCTTGACCCAGCTATGCCTCAATACGACCTGATGAATCTGGTCCTCATGTGGGCCTCACATGGACCTGGGACTCAGCTGGATAGAGTGGCTCTGGTTCCCACAAGGGGCTCACCTGAAACTGCTGACTGTGGTCTTATGCTATGCGTCACCAGGACCTAGTGATTCTGTTCCCCATCTGGGCCTGCATGGCCCTTGTGACTCTGGTCCTCACCCAGGCATCATTGGGACCTGGATAGTCTATACCACACCTGGGCCTCACTTGACCAGGGACCTCGGGTCCCACTCTGGGCCTCAAACTAAACTGCTTACTCTGGTTCCCCCTCTGGGCCTCACCCTTACCTGGTGACTCTGGTCACCCCTTGGGCTTCACTTGGGCCTGGTGAATCTGGTCCTTAGCTGGTCCTCACCTGGATCTGGTGACTGGTCACCACCTGGGCCTCACCTGGAGTTGGTGAATCCTGTTGCCACCTGCGCCTCACTTGGACCTTGTGACAGTGGACCCATCTGGACCTCACCTGGATATGGTGGCTCTGGTTCCCATATGTGGCTCTCCTGGACCTGGTTCCTGTGGTCTCCATGTGGACTCACCTGGAACACAATTACTCTGAACCATATTTGGGCCTCTCCTGGACCTGTTGACTCTGGTCCTTACCTGGACATCATTGGGACCTGGATACTCTCTTATATACCTGTGCCTCACCTGGACCTGGTGACTGTGGTCCTACCTGGGCCTCACCTGGACGAGGTGACTGGTTCCCACAGGGACCTCACCTAGACCTGGTGACTCAGGTCCTCATATGGGCAACATGGGACCTGGTTTCTCAGTTCTACATCGGGGCCTCACCTGGAACTAGTTATTCTCGTCCCACTCTGGGCCTCACCCTGACGTGGTGACTCTGGTCCCCACCTGGATATCACCAGAACCGGTGACTCTGGTCTCCCTCTGGGACTCAGCCGGAGCTGGGAACACTGGTCCTCAACTGGGCCTCAACAACACCTGGTGAATCTACTCTTCACTTAGGCCTCGTCTGGACCTAGTGACTCTTTTCAGACCTGGCATCAATGGGACATGGTTACTCTGTTCCCCACCTGGGCCTCACCTGGACATGATAACTTTGCTCCACACTTTGGCCTCAACGGGTCCTGATGACTCTGGTCCCCCCACCTAGGCCTCAATCTGGACCTGGTGACTGTGGTCCCCACCTGGGTCTCACCTGGACCTGGTGACTCTCGTTCCGACATGAACCACACCTGGACCTGGTGACAGTTTTGTTCTTGTAGACTCACTTTTACCTGGTGACTCCGGTCCCCAAGGGCCTCACATGGATCTGTTGACTCTGTCCTGCAGGTTGGCCTCACCTGGACCTGGTGAGTGGGGTTCCCACCTGGGCCTCACCCATACCTGGTGACTCAGGTCCCCACGTGGGCCTCTTGGATCTGGTGAATCTGGTCCTTACATGGTCCTCTCCCAGAACCGGGGTCTCTGGTCACCACCTGGGCCTCACCTGGACCTGGTGAATCTGGTCCCCATCTCGGCCTCACCCATTCTTGGTGACTTTGTTCCACACCTGGACCTATTTGCTGTGGACTCTTTCTTGGCCTCACCTGTAACTGGTGACTCTGATCCTATGTATGGCCTCACCTGACCTGTTGACTGTGGTACACATCGGGAACTCACCTGGACCTCATGTCTCTGGTCCCACCTGGGCCTCACCAGGACCTGGTGTCTCTGGTACCCACCTGGGTAGCATCGGGATATGGTTACACTGTTCACTAACAGTGACCCAGCTGGACCTATTAACTCGGGTCTTCAGCTACTTCTCACCTGGACATGGTGACGCTCGTTCCCACAAGAACCACACCTGGACCTGGTGACTGTGGTGTTCTTGTAGATTCACATTTACCTGGTGACTCCGGTCCACACTAGGGCCTCACCTGGATCTGGTGACTCTGGCCTGCAGGTTTGCCTTACCTGGACTTGGTGAATGGGGTGCCACCTTGGCCTCACCCATACCAAGTGACAGAGGTCCCCACAGTTGCCTCTTGGACCTGGTGAATCTGGTCCTTACCTGCTCCTCTCCCAGAACCGGGGACGCTGGTCACCACCTGGGCCTCACCTCACCTGGTGAATCAGGTCCCTATCTGGGCCTCACCCAGTCCTGGTGAATTTGTTCCCCACCTGGACCTGATTGCTATGGACTCTTTCTTGGCCTCACCTGGAACTGGTGACTCTAATCCTATCTGCGCGTCACCCAGATCTGGTGAATCTGGTCCTTACTTGGTCCTCTGCCAACCTGGGGACTGTGGTCATCACCTGGATCTCACCTCGACAAGGTGAATCTGGTCCGCATCTGGGCCTCACCCAGTCCTGGTTACTTTGTTCACCACCTGGACCCGATTGTTGTGGACTCTTTCTTTGCCTCACCTGGAACTGGTGACTCTGATCCTATCTGCGCGTCACCCAGATCTGGTGACTCTGGTCCTCATCTGGGCATCATTGGTACCTGGTGACTCAGTTCCACACCTGAGCCTCACCTGAACATGATGACTCTGGAACCTCTCTGGGCCTCACCCTGACCTGGTGACTCTGGTCCCCATCTGGATGTCACCTTGACCAGGTGATTAGGTACCCCTCTGGCCTCAACCAGATCTGGTGACTCTGGTCCTCAACTGGGCCTCACCTGGACCTAGTGAATATGCTCCATCTGGGCCTCATTTGGACCTGGTGACTCTGGTCCCTCCCTGGGCACCATCGGGACATGGTTCCACTGCATGGCCTGCAGGTGGGCATCACCTGGACCTGGTAACTCTGGTTCCTACACGGGCATCATCGGGACACGGTTCCTCTGCATGGTGCGAAGGATGGCCTCTCCTGGATCTGGTGAGTGTGGTTGCCACCTGTGCCTCACCCATACCTGGGGACACAGGTCCTCACGTGGGCCTCACTTGGACCTTGTGAATCTGGTCCTTACCTGGACCTACCCCGGAAGTGGTAACTCTGGTCACCACCTGGGAATCACCTGGCCCTGGTGAATCTGATCCACATTTGGGCCTCACCCAGTCCTGGTAACTTTGTTCCCCACCTGGACCTGATTGCTGTGGACTGCTTCTTGGCCTCACCTGGAACTGGTTACTCTGCTCCTATCTGCGCGTCACCCAGACCTGGTCACTCTGGTCCTCACCTGGGAATCATTGGTACCTGGTGACTCTGTTCCACACCTGAGCCTCACCTGGACATGATGACTCTGGAACCACTCTGGGCCTCACCCTGACATGGTGACTCTGCTCCCCATCTGGATGTCACCTGGCCCAGGTGATTCTGGTACCCCTCTAGGCCACAACCAGTTCTGGTGACTCTGGTACTCAACTGGGCCTCACCTGGACCTAGTGAATATGCTCCATCTGGGCCTCATTTGGACCTGGTGACTCTGGTCCCTACCTGGGCATCATCGGGACATGGATCCACTGCATGACCTGCAGGTTGGCCTCAGCTGGACCTGGTAACTCTGGTCCCTACCTGGGCATCACCGGGAGAGGGTTCCTCTGCATGGCCTCCAGGTTGGCCTCACCTGGACCTAGTGAGTGGGGTTGCCACCTGGGGCTCACCCGTACCTGGTGACACAGGTCCCCACGTGGGCCTCACTTGGACCTGGTGAATCTGGTCCTTTCCTGGTACTCACCCGGACCTGGTAACCCTGGTCACCACCTGGGAATCACCTGGACCTGGTGAATCTGGTCCCCCTCTGGGCCTCACCCAGTCCTGTTGACTTTCTTCCCCACCTGGACCTGATTGCTGTGCACTCCTCTTGGCCTCAACTGGAACTGGTGACTCTGAACCTAACTGGGCCTCACCCAGATCTGGTGACTCTGGTCCTCACCTGTGGACCATTATGACCTGGATACTCTGTTCCACACCTGAGCCTCACCTGGACATGATGACTCTGGAACCACTCTGGGCCTCACCCTGACCTGGTGACTCTGGACCCATCTGGATGGCACCTGGACCAGGTGATTCTGGTACTCCTCTAGGCCTCAACCAGGTCTGGTGACTCTTGGCCTCAACTAGGCCTCACCTGGACCTAGTGAATATGTTCCATCTGGGCCTCATTTGGACCTGGTGACTCTGGTCACTAACTGGGCATCATCTGGACATGGTTCCACTGCATGGCTTTCAGGTTGGCCGCACCTGGACCTGGTAACTCTGGTTCTACCTGGGCATCATCGGGACGTGGTTACTCTATTCCCCAGTGGGACTGACCTGATCATGGAAACTCTTGTCCTGACTTTGGCCTCTTCTGTACCATGTGACTCTGGCTCCACCTGGACCTCACCTGTAAGTGGTGACTCTCATCCGAAGCATCGCCTCACCTGACCTGGTGACTGTGGTTTCCATCGGTACCTCACCTGGACCTCGTGTCTCTCGTCCCACCTGGGCCTCACCAGGATCTTGTATCTGGTACCCACCTGAGTAGCATCAGGATATGGTTACACTGTTCACTAACAGTGACCCAGCCAGACCTGTTAACTCTGGTCTTCACCGGGTCCACACCTGGACATGGTGACACTGGTTCCCGCCATGGTCTCACCTGGACATGGTGAGTCAGATCCCTTCCTGGTCCTCACCTGTAACTGGTGATTCTCGTTCCCACATGGACATCATGTGGAACTGGTGGCTGCAGTGTTTCTAGCTTCTCATGTACCTCGAGAATCTGGTCCGCACCTGGGCCTCACCGGGAC
Source organism: Canis lupus familiaris (assembly GCF_011100685.1). Lineage (NCBI taxonomy): Eukaryota > Metazoa > Chordata > Mammalia > Carnivora > Canidae > Canis > Canis lupus. The sequence goes on from NW_023330394.1 coordinate 120,799, forward strand.
CTGGTGAGTGTGGTTGCCTCCTGCACCTCACCAAGACCTGGTGATTCTGGTCTGCACCTGAGACTACCCTGGATCTTGTGACTGTGGTCCCCACCTGGGCTTCACCTGGATTTGGGGACTCCGGTCCCCATCCGGGCCTCCCCTGGCCCTGTTTTCCATGGTCTTCAACTGGACAAAATTGGGACCCGGTGACTGTGTTCCACAACTGGACCTCACCAGGACCAGGTGACTCTGGTCCCCCTCTGGGTCTCACCGTGCCCTAGTGACTGTGAACCCAACTTTGGTCTGACTTGGACCTGCTGACCCTGGTTGCCACCTGCGCCTAACCTCGAACTGTTGACTCAGGTTCTTTCAAAGGCCTCCCCAGTACCTGGTGAATCTGGTCCCCAACTGGGCCTCAAATGGACGTGGTGACTCTTGTCACCACTGGGGACTCACCTGGACAGGCTTACAGTGTTCCACACCTGGGCCTCAGTAGACCTGTTGACCATGTTCCCCAAGCCGGCCTCACATGGACCTGTTGCCTCTGATCCCCGCCGGGGCCTCACGTGTACCTGGTAACTCTGGTACTCACCTGGGCCTCATCTGGACCTAGTGACTCTGATCCCCACCTGGGCTTCACCTGGATCTATTGACTGTGGTCCCCACCTGGACTTCACCTGGATCTGGTGACTCTGCTCCCCACCTGGACCTCTCCTGGACCTGGTGACTCTCTTTCCAACATGGACCTCACCTGGATCTGGAGACTCTGGTCCTCAATTTGGCATCACCTGGACATGGTGTCTCTCGTACCCACTTTGACCTAACTCAGAACTGCAGAATCTTGCCCCACCTAGGCCGCACCCAGACCTGGTGACTCTTGTCCCCAGCTATGCCTCAATTCGACCTGATGAATCTGGTCCTCACATGGGACTCACATGGACCTGGGACTCAGCTGGATAGAGTGGCTCTGGTTCCAAGAAGGGGCTCACCTGATACTGCTGACTGTGTTCTTATTCTATGCTTCACCAGGACCTAGTGATTCTGTTCCCCATCTGGGCCTGCATGGCCCTAGTGACTCTGGTCCTCACCCAGGCATCATTGGGACCTGGATACTCTATTCCACACCTGGGCCTCACTTTGACCAGGGACCTCTGGTCCTATTCTGTGCCTCAAACTAAACTGTTTACTCTGCTTCCCCCTCTGGGCCTCACCCTTACCTGATGACTCTTGTCACACCATGGGCTTCACTTGGGCCTGGTGAGTCTGGTCCTTTGCTGGTCCGCACCTGGATCTGGTGACTGGTCACCACCTGGGCCTCACCTGGAGTTGGTGAAACCTGTTGCCACCTGCGCCTCACCTGGACCTTGTGACTGTGGTCCCACCTGGACCTCACCTGGCTCTGGTGGCTCTGGTTCCCATATGGGGCTCTCCTGGACCCTGTTCCTGTGGTCTCCATCTGGCCTCACCTGGAACACAATGACTCTGATCCATATTTGGGCCTCTCCTGGACCTGTTGACTCTGGTCCTTACCTGGGCATCATTGGGACCTGGATCCTCTCTTATATACCTGGCCCTCACCTACCTGGTGACTGTGGTCCAACATGGGCCTCACCTGGACGAGGTGACTGGTTCCCACAGGGACCTCACCTGGACCTGGTGACTCAGGTCCTCATATGGGCATCATGGGACCTGGTTTCTTAGTTCCACATCGTGGCCTCACCTGGACCTAGTGATTCTCGTCCCCCTCTGGGCCTCACCCTGACGTGGTGACTCTGGTCCCCACCTGGATATCACCAGAACCGGGTGACTCTGGTCCACCTCTGGGAGTCACCCGGAGCTGGGGACACTTGTCCTCAACTGGGAATCAACAGGACCTGGTGAATCTACTCCTCAATTAGGTCTCGTCTGGACCTTGTGACTCTTTTCCCACCTGGCATCAATGGGACATGGTTATTCTGTTCCCCACCTGGGCCTCACCTGGACATGATAACTTTGCTCCACACTTTGGCCTCAACTGGTCCTGATGACTCTGGTCCCCCAACCTAGGCCTGAATCTGGACCTGATGACTGTGGTCCCCACCGGGGTCTCACCTGGACCTGGTGACTCTCGTTCCCACATGAACAACACCTGGACTTGGTGACTGTGGTGTGCTTGTAGACTCACATTTACCTGGTGACCTGGTCGCCACTAGGGCCTCACATGGATCTGGTGACTCTGGCCTGCAGGTTGGCCTCACCTGGACCTGGTGAGTGGGGATGCCACCTGAGCCTCACCCATACCTCGTGACTCAGGTCCCCACGTGGGCCTATTGGACCTGGTGAATCTGGTCCTTACCTGCTCCTCTCACAGACCAGGGTACTCTGGGCACCACCTGGGGCTCACCTGGACCTGGTGAATCTGGTCCCCATCTGGGCCTCACCTAGTCATGGTGACTTTGTTCCCCACCTGGAACTGATTGCTGTGGACTCCTCTTGGGCTCACCTGGAACTGGTGACTCTGATACTAACTGGGCCTCACCCAGAAGTGGTGACTCTGGTCCTACCCTGGGCATCATTGGTACCTGTTGAATCTGTTCCACACCTGAGCCTCGCCTGGACATGATTACTCTGAAAACTCTCTGTGTCTCACCCTGACCTGGTGACTCTGGTCTCCATCTGGATGTCACCTGGACCAGGTGATTCTGGTACCCCTCTAGGACTCAACCAGATCTGGTGACTCTGGTCCTCAACTGGGCCTCACCGGGACCTAGTGAATATGCACCATCTGGTCCTCATTTTGACCTGGTGACTCTGGTCTCTACCTGGGCATCATCGGGACATGGTTTCACTGCATGGCCTACAGGTTGGTCTCACCTGGACCTGGTAACTCTGGTACCTACCTGGGCATCATTGGGACACGGTTCCTCTGCATGGCCCGCAGGTTGGCCTCACCTGGACCTGGTGAGTGGGGTTACCACCTGAGCCTCACCCAGACCTGGTGACACAGGTCCCCACGTGTGCCTCATTTGACCTGGTGAATCTGGTACATACCGGGTCCTCACCCGGAAGTGGTAACTCTGGTCACCTCCTGGGAATCACATGGACCTGGTGAATCTGGTCCCAATCAGGACCTCACCCAGTCCTGGTGAGTTTGTTCCCCACCTGGACCTGATTGATGTGGACTCCCTCTTGCCCTCACCTGGAACTGGTGACTCTGCTCCTCACTGGGCCTCAGCCAGATCTGGTGACTCTGGTCTTCACCTGTGGACCATTATGACCTGGATACTCTGTTCCACGCCTGAGCCTCACCTGCACATGATGACTCTGGATCCCCTCTGGGCCTCACCCTGACATGGTGACTCTGGTCCCCATCTGGATGTCACCTAGACCAGGTGAATCTGGAACCCCTCTAGGCCTCAACTAGACCTGGTGACTCTGGTCCTCAACTGGGCCTCACGGGAACATAGTGAATATGCTTTCCACCTGCGCCTCATCTGGACATGTTAACCCTGGTCCTTACCTGGGCATCATTGGGACCATGATACTCTCTTATATACCTGGGCCTCACCTGGACCTGGTAACTGTGGTCCTCAGTTTGGCCTCACCTGCACCTGGTGTCTCTCGTCCCCACTTTGACCTAACTCAGAACTGCTGAATCTTGACCCGCCTAGGCCGCACAAAGACCTGGTGACTCTTGTCCCCAGCTATGCCTCAATTCGACCTGATGAATCTGATCCTCACGTGGGCCTCACATGGACATGGGAATCAGCTGGATAGAGTGGCTCTGGTTCCCACAAGGGGCTCACCTCATACTGCTGACTGTGGTCTTATTCTATGCCTCAGCAGGACCTAGTGATTCTGTTCCCCAAATGGGCCTGCATGGCCCTAGTAACTCTGGTCCTCACCCAGGCATCATTGGGATCTGGATACTCTATTCCACACCTGGACCTCACTTTCACCAGGTTCCTAGGGTCCCATTCTGGGCCTCAAACTAAACTGGTTACTCTGGTTCCCCCTCAGGACCTCACCCCTACCTAGTGAGTCTGGTCACCCCTTGAGCTTCACTTGGGCCATGTGAATATGGTCCTTAGCTGGTCCGCTTCTGGATCTGGTGACCGGTCGCCACCTGGGCCTCACTTGGACTTGGTGAATCCTGTTGCCACCTGCGCCTCTCCTGGACCTTGTGTCTGTGGTCCCACCCGGACATCACCTGGATCTGGTGGCTCTGGTTCCCATATGGGGCTCTCCTGGACCTGGTTCCTGTGGTCTCCATCTGGCCTCACCTGGAACACAATGACTCTGAACCATATTTGGGCCTCTCCTGGACCTGTTGACTCTGGTCCTTACCTGGGCATCATTGGGACCTGGATACTCCCTTATATACCTGGGCCTCACCTGGACCTGGTGACTGTGGTCCCACCCGGGCCTCACCTGGACGAGGTGACTGGTTACCACAGGGACCTCACCTGGACCTGGTGACTCAGGTCCTCATATGGGCATCATGGGACCTGGTTTCTCAGTTCCACATCGGGGCCTCACCTGCACCTAGTGATTCTCGTCCACCTCTGGCCTCACCCTGACGTGGTGATTCTGGTCCCCACTTGGATATCACCAGATCCGGGTGACTTTGGTCCCCCTTTGGGACTCACCCGGAGCTGGGGACACTGGTCCTCAACTGGGTCCCAACAGGACCTGGTGAATCTACACCTCATTAGGCCTCGTCTGGACCTTGTAACTCTTTTCCCACCTGGCATCAATGGGACATGGTTACTCTGTTCCCCACCTGGGCCTCACATGGACATGATAACTTTGCTCCGCACTTTGGCCTGAACTGGTCCCGATGACCCTGGTCCCCCAACCGAGGCCTCATCTGGACCTGGAGACTGTCGTTCCCACATGGGTCCCACCTGGACCTGGTGACTCTCGTTCCCACATGAACCACAGCTGGACCTGGTGACTGTTGTGTACTTGTAGACTCACATTTACCTGGTGACTCCGATCCCCACTAGTGCCTCACCTGGATCTGGTGACTCTGGCCTGCAGGTTGGCCTCACTTGGACCTGGTGAGTGGGGTTGCCTCCTGGGCCTCACCCATAATTGGTGATTCAGGTCCCCACGTGGGCCTCTACTACCTGGTGAATCTGGACCTTACCTGGTCCTCTCCTAGACCCGGGGACTCTGGTCACCACCTGGGCCTCACCTGGACCTGGTGAATCTAGTCTCCATCTGGGCCTCACCCAGTCCTGGTGATTTTGTTCCCCACCTGGACCTGATTGCTGTGGACTCCTTCTTGGCCTCACCTGGAACTGGTGACTCTGATCCTATCTGCGGATCACCCAGACCTGGTGAATCTGGTCCTCAACTGGGCATCATTGAAACCTGGTGACTCTGTTCCACACCTGAGCCTCACTTGGACATGATGACTCTGGAACCTCTCTGGGCCTCACCGTGACCTGGTGACTCTGGTCCCCATCTCGATGTCACCTGGACCAGGTGATTCTGGTACCCTATAGGGCTCAAAAAGATCTGGTGACTCTGGTCCTCAACTGGGCCTCACCTAGACCAAGTGAATATGCTCCATCTGGGCCTCATTTGGACATGGTGATTCTGATCCCTACCTCGGCATTACCGGGACATGGTTCCACTTCATGGCCTGCAGGTGTGCCTCACCTGGACCTGATAACTCTAGACCCACCTGGGCTTCATCAGGACATGGTTCCTCGGCATGGCCTGCAAGTTGGCCTCACTTGGACCTAGTGAGTGGGGTTGTCACCTGAGACTCACCCATGCCTGGTGACACAGGTCCCAACGTGAGCAACACGTGGACCTGGTTAATCTGGTCCTTCCCTTGTCCTCACCCGGAACCTGTAACTCTGGTCATCACCTGGGAATCACCTGGACATTGAGATTCTGGTCCCCATTGGGCCTCATCCAGTCCAGGTGACTTTTTTCTCACCTGGACCTGATTGCTGTGTACTCCTTCTTGGCCCTCACCTGGAACTAGTGACTCTGATCCTAACTGGGCCTCACCCAGATCTGGTGACTCTGGTCCTCACCTGTGGACCATTATGACCTGGATACTCTGCTCCACACGTGAGCCTCACCTGGACTTGATGACTCTGGATCCCCTCTGGGCCTCAGACTGACATGGTGACTCTGGTCCCCATCTGGATGTCACCTAGACCAGGTGATTCTGGTACCCCTCTAGGCCTCAACTAGACCTGGTGACTCTGGTCCTCAAATTGGCCTAACCGGGACCTAGTGAATATGCTCCCAACCTGCACCTCATCTGGACCTGGTAACTCTGGTTCTACCTGGGTATCATCGGGACATGGTTACTCTATTCCACACAGGGATACCTGATCCTGGTAACTCTGGTCCTGACTTTGGCCTCTTCTGTACCAGGTGACTCTGGATCCACCTGGGCCTCAACTGTAACTGGTGACTCTGATCCTAAGTATAGGCTCACCTGACCTGGTGACTGTGGTTCCCATCGGGACCTCACCTGGACCTCGTGTCTCTGGTCCCACCTGGGCCACACCAGGACATGGTATCTCTGGTACCCACCTGGGTAGCATCAGGTTATGGTTACCCTGTTCACTGTCAGTGACCCAGCCAGACCTATTAACTCCGGTCTTCACCTGGGCCACACCTGGACATGGTGACACTGGTTCCAACCTGCGTCTCACCTGGACATGGTGAGTCGGATCCCCACCTGGTCCTCACCTGTAACTGGTGATTCTCATTCCAGCATGGACATCATGTTCACCTGCTGGCTGCAGTGTTTCTAGCTTCTCATGTACCTCGTGACTCTGGTCCCCACCAGGGCCTCACCGGGACCTGGTGAGTGTGGTTGCCACCTGCCCCTCACCTGGACCTGGTGATTCTGGTCTGCACCTGAGACTACCCTGGATCTGGTGACAGTGGTCCCCACCTTGGCTTCACCTGGATTTGGGGACTCCGATCCCCATCTGGGTCTCACCTGGCCCTGTTGACCATGGTCCTCAACTGGGTAAAATTGGGACCCGGTGACTGTGTTCCACAACTGGACCTCACCTGGACCATGTGATTCTGGTCCCCCTATGGGTCTCACCGTGCCCTAGTGACCGTGAACCCACTTTGGCCTGACTTGGAACTGCTGACCCTGGTTGAAACCTGCGCCTGACCTCGAACTGTTCACTCTGGTTCTTTCAAGGGCCTCCCCTGGAACTGGTGAACCTGGTCCCCAACTGGGCCTCACCTGGACGTGGTGACACTTGTCACAACCAGGGACTCACCTGGACCTGTTTACGGTGTTCCACACCTGGGCCTCAAGTAGACCTGTTGACCATAGTCCCCAAGCTGGCCTCACATGGACCTGTTGCCTCTGATCACCACCGGGGCCTCACTTGTACCTGGTAACTCTGGTCCTCACCTGGGCCTCATCTGGAACTAGTGAGTCTGGTCCGCACCTGGGCTTCACCTGGATCTGGTGACTCTGGTCCCCATCTGGACTTCACCTGGATCTGGTGACTCTGGTCCCCACCTGGACCTCTCTTGGACCTGATGACTCTCTTTCCAACATGGACCTCACCTGGATCTGGTGACTCTGGTCCTCCGTTTGGCCTCACCTAGACCTGGTGTCTCTCATCCCCAATTTGACCTCACTCAGAACTGCTAAATCTTGCCCCACCTATGCCGCACCCAGACCTGGTGACTCTTGTCCCCAGCTATGCCTCAATTCGACCTGATGAATCTGCTCCTCACGTGGGCCTCACATGGACCTGGGACTCAGCTGGATAGAGTGGCTCTGGTACCCACAATGGGCTCACCTGTTATTGCTGACTGTGGTCTTATTCTATGCCTCACCAGGACCTAGTGATTCTGTTCCCCATCTGGGACTGCATGGCCCTAGTGACTCTGGTCTTCACCCAGGCATAATTGCGACTTGGATACTCTATTCCACATCTGGGCAACACTTTAACCATGGACCTCTGGTCCCAATCTGGGCCCCAAACTAAACTGGTTCTATGGTTCCCCCTCTGGGCCTCACCCTTACCTGGTGACTCTGGTCACCCATTGGGCTTCATTGAGTCCCCACTAGGGCCTCACGTGAATCGGGTGACTTGGCCTGCAGGTTGGCCTCAATGGACCTGGTTATTGGGGATGCCACTTGGGCCTCACCCATACCTGGTGACTCAGGTCCCCACGTGGGCCTCACGTGGACCTGGTGAATATGGTCCTTACCTACTCCTCACCCAGAACTGGTAAGTCTGTTCACCACCTGGAAGTCACCTGGACCTGTTGAATCTGGTCCCCATCTGGGCCTCACCCAGTCCTGGTGAATTTGTTGCCCACCTGGACCTGATTGCTGTGGACTCCTTCTTGGGATCACCTGGAACTGGTGACTCTGATCTTAACTGGGCCTCACCCTGATCTGCTGACTCTGGTCCTCACCTGTGTCCATTGTGTCCTGGATACTCTGTTCCACACCTGAGCCCTGCCTGGACATGATGACTCTGGATCCCTTCTGGGCCTCACCCTGACATGGTGACTCTGGTCCTCATCTGGATGTCACCTAGACCAGGTGAATCTGGTACCCTTCTAGGGCTCAACTAGACCTGGTGACTCTGTTCCTCAACTGGCCCTCACCGGGACCTAGTGAACATGCTCCACACCTGCGCCTCCTCTGGACCTGGTGACTCTGGTTCTACCTGGGCATCATCGGGACATGGTTACTCTATTCCCCACTGGGACTGACCTGATCCTGGTAACTCTCGTCCTGACTTTGGCCTCGTCTGTACCAGGTGACTCTGGCACCACTTGGGCCTCACTTTTATCTGGTGACACTGATTCTAAGCCTGACCTCACCTGACCTGGTGACTGTGGTTCCCATCAGGACCTCACCTGGACCTCATGTCCCTGGACCCACCTGGGCCTCACTGAGACCTGGTGTCTCTGGTATCCACCTGGGTAGCATCAGGATATGGTTACCCTGTTCACTATTAGTGACCAAGCCGGACCTATTAACTCTGGTCTTCACATGGGCCACACCTGGACATGGTGTCAATGGTTCCCACCTGGGACTCACCTGGACATGGTGAGTCGGATCCCCACCTGGTCTTCACCTCTAACTGGTGATTCTCGTTCCCACATGGACATGATGTGGACCTGGTGGCTGCAGTGTTCCTAGCTTCTCATGTACCTCGTGCCTCTGATCCCCACCAGGGCCTCACCGTGTCCTGGTGAGTTTGGATTAACTTGCACCTCACCTGGACCTGGTGATTCTGGTCTGCACCTGAGACTACCCTGGATCTGGTACTGTGGTCCCCACCTGGGATTCACCTGGATTTGGGGACTCCAGTCCCCATCTGAGCCTCACCTGGCCCTGTTGACCATGGTCCTCAACTGGGCAAATTTGGGACCCGGTGACTGTGTTCCACAACTGGACATCACCTGGACCATGTCACTCTGGTCCCCCTCTGGGTCTCACGTGCGCTAGTTACTGTGAACCCCACTTTGGCCTGACTTGGACCTGCTGACCCTGGTTGCCACCTGCGCCTGACCTCGAACTGTTGACTCTGGTTCTTTCAAGGGCCTCCAATGTACCTGTTGATTCTGGTCCCCACATGGGCCAAACCAGAACGTGGTGACACTTGTCACCACCGGGGAATCACCTGGACCTGCTTACTGTGTTCCACACCTGGGCCTCAAGTAGACCTGTTGACCATGTTCGCTAAGCCGGCCTCACATGGAGCTGTTGCCTCTGATCCCCACCGGGGCCTCACGTGTACCTGGTAACTCTGGTCCTCACCTGGGCCTCATCTGGACCTAGCGACTCTGGTCCCCACCTGGACTTCACCTGGATCTCGTGACTCTGGTCCCCACCTGGACTTCACCTGGATCTGATGACACTGGTCCCCACCTGGACCTCACCTGGATGTGGTGACTCTCGTCCTCAGTTTGGCCTCACCTGGACCTGTTGACTCTTGTCCCCAGTTTGACCTAACTCAGAACTGCTGAATCTTGCCCCACCTAGGCCGCACCCAGACTTGGTGACTATTGTCCTCAGCTATGCCTCAATTCGACCTGTTGAATCTGGTCCTCACGTGGGTCTCACATGGACCTGGGACTCAGCTGGATAGGGTGGCTCTGGTTCCCACAAGGGGCTCACCTGATACTGCTGATTGTGGTCTTATTCTATGCCTCACCAGGACCTGGTGATTCTGTTCCCCATCTAGGCCTGCATGGCCCTAGTAACTCTGTTCCTCACCCAGGCATCATTGGGACGTGGATACTCTATTCCACACCTGGGCCTCACTCTGACCAGTGCCCTCTGGTCCAATTCGGGGCCTCAAACTAAACTGGTTACTCTGGTTCCCCCTCTGGGCCTCACCCTTACCTGGTGACTCTGGTCACTCCTTTGACTTCTCTTGGGCCTGGTGAATCTGGACCTTAGCTGGTCCGCACATGGATGTGGTGACTGGTCGCCACCTGGGCCTCCCCTGGACTTGGTGAATCCTGTTGCCAATTGCGCCTCACCTGGAACTTGTGACTGTGTTCCCACCTGGACCTCACATGGATCTGGTGGCTCTGGTTCCCATATTGGGCTCTCCTGGACCGCGTTCCTGTGTTCTCCATCTGGCCTCACCTGGAACACAATGACTCTGATCCATATTTGGGCCTATACTGGATCTGTTGTCTCTGGTCCTTATCTGGCCTCATTGGGACCTGGATACTCACTTATATACCTGGGCCTCACCTGGACCTGGTGACTGTGGTCCCACCTGGGCCTCACTTGGACGAGGTGCCTGGTTCCCACAGGGACCTCACCTGGACCTGGTGACTCAGGTCCTCATATGGGCATCATGGGACCTGGTATCTCAGTTCCAAATCGGGGCCTCACCTGGACCTAGTGATTCCGTCCCCCTCTAGGCCTCACCCTGACGTGTTGACTCTGGTCTCCAGCTGGATATCTCCAGAACCGGGTGACTCTGTTCCCCCTCTGGGACTCACCCGCAGCTGGGGACAATGCTCCTCAACTGGGCCTCAACAGGACCTAGTGAATCTACTCCTCACTTACGCCTCGTGTGGACCTTGTGACACTTTTCCCACCTGGCATCAATGGGACATGGTTACTGTGTTCCCCACCTGGGCCTCACCTGGACATGATAACTTTGCTCCGCACTTTGACCTCAATTGGTCCTGATCACTCTGGTCCCCCACCTAGTCCTCAGCCTGGACCTGGTGACTGTGGTCCCTACCTGGGTCTCACCTGGACCTGGTGACTCTTGTTCCCACATGAACCACACCTGGACCTGGTGACTGTGGTGTTCTTGTAGACTCTCATTTACCTGGTGACTCCGGTCCCCATTAGGGCCTCACCTGCAACTCGTAACTCTGGTCCCTACCTGGGCATTATAGGGACACGGTTCCTCTGCATGGCCCGAAGGTTGGCCTCCCCTGGACCTGGTGAGTGAGGTTGCCATCTGGGCCTCACCCATACCGGTGACACAGGTCCCCACGTGGGCCTCACTTGGACCTGGTGAATCTGGTCCTTACCTGGTCCTCACCCGGAACTGGTAACTCTGGTCAGCACCTGGGAATCACCTGGACCTGGTGAATCTGGTCCCCATCTGGGCCTCACCCAGTCCTGGTGACTTTTTTCCCTACCGGGACCTGATTGCTGTGGACTCCTTCTTGACCTCACCTGGTACTGGTGCGTCTGATGCTATGTGGGCCTCACCCATTTCTGGTGACTCTGGTCTTCACCTGTGGACCATTATGACCTGGATACTCTGTTCCACACCTGAGCCTCACCTGGACATGATGACTCTGGATCCCCTCTGCGCCTCACCCTGACATGGTGACTCTGGTCCCCATCTGGATGTCACCAAGACCAGGTGAATCTGGTTCCCCTCTATGCCTCAACTAGACCTGGGTATTCTGGTCCTCAACTGGGCCTCACCGGGACCTAGTGAATATGCTCCCCACTTGCGCCTCATCTGGACCTGGTGACTCTGGTTCTACCTGGGAATCATGGGGACATGGTTACTCTATTCCTCACTGGGACTGACCTGATCCTAGTAACTCTGGTCCTGACTTTGGCCTCTTCTGTCCCAGGTGACTCTGGCTCCACCTGGACCTCACCTCTAACTGGTGACTCTGATCCTAAGCATGGCCTCACCAGACCTAGTGACTGTGGTTCCCAATTGAACCTCACCTGGACCTCATGTCTCTGGTCCCTCCTGACCCTCACCAGGACCTGGTGTCTCTGGTACCCACCAGGGTAGCATCAGGATATGGTGACACTGTTCACTAACAGTGACCCAGCCGGAACTATTAAATCTTGTCTTCACCTGGGCCACACATGGATATGGTGTCACTGGTTCCCACCAGGGTCTCACCTGGACATGGTGAGTAGGATCCCCACCCGGTCCTCACTTGTAACTGGTGATTCTCGTTCCCACATGGACATGATGTAGACCTGGTGGCCGCAGTGATTCTAGCTTCTCATGTACCTCGTCACTGTGGTCCCCACCAGGGCCTCACCGGGACCTGGTGAGTGTGGTTGCCACCTGCACCTCACCTGGACCTGGTGATTCTTGTCTGCACCTGAGACTACCCTGGATCTGGTGACTCTGGTCCCCACCTGAGCTTCACCTGGATTTGGGGACTCCGGTCCCCATCTGGGCTTCACCTGGCCCTTTTGACCATGGTCCTCAACTGGGCCAAATTGGGACCCGGTGACTGTGTTCCACAACTGGACCTCACCTGGACCAGGTCACTCTGGTCCCCCTCTGGGTGTCACCGTGCCCTAGTGACTGTGAACCCCACTTTCTCCTGACTTGGACCTGCTGACCCTGCTTGCCACCTACGCCAGACCTCGAACTGTTGACTCCGGTTCTTTCAAGGGCCTTCCCCGTACCTGGTGATCCTTCTCCCCACCTGCTCCTCAACTGGACATGGTGACACTTGTCCGAACCTAGGACTCACCTGGACCTGCTTACTGTGTTCCACACCTGGGATTCAAGTAGCCCTGTTGACCATGGTCCCCAAGCTGGCCTCACATGGACCTGTTGCCTCTGACCCCCACCGGGGCCTCACGTGTACCTTGTAACTCTGGTCCTCACCTGGGAGTCAACTGGACCTAGTGACTCTGGTCCCCACCTGGGCTTCACCTGGATCTGGTGACTCTGGTCCCCACCGGGACTTCACGTGGATCTGGTGACTCTGGTCCCCAACTGCACCTCTGCTGGACCTGGTGACTCTCTTTCAAACATGGACCTCACCTGGATCTGGTGACTCTGGTCCTCAGTTTGGCCTCACCTGGACCTGGCGTCTCTCGTCCCCACTTTGACCTAACTCAGAACTGCTGAATTGCCCCACCTAGGCCGCACCCAGACCTGGTGACTCTTGTCCCCAGGTATGCCTCAATTCGACCTGATGAATCTGGTCCTCACGTGGGCCTCACATGGACCTGCGACTCAGCTGGATAGAGTGGCTCTGGTTCCCACAAGAGGCTCACCTGATACTGCTGACTGTGGTCTTATTCTATGCCTCACCAGGACCTAGTGATTCTGTTCCCCATCTGGGCCTGCACGGTCCTAGTGACTCTGGTCCTCTCCCAGGCTTCATTGGGACCTGGATACTCTATTCCACACCTGGGACTCACTCTGACCCGGGACCTCTGGTCCCATTCTTGGCCTCAAACTAAACTGGTTACTCCTGTTCCCCCGCTGGGCCTCACCCATACCTGGAGACTCTGGTCACCCCTTGGGCTTCATTTGGCTTGGTGAATCTGGTCCTTAGCTTGTCCTCACTTGGATCTGGTGACTGGTCGCCACCTGGGCCTCACCTGGACTCGGTGAATCCTGTTTCCACCTGCGCCTCACCTGGACCTTGTGACTGGTCCCACCTGGTTCTCACCTGGGTCTGGTGGCTCAGGTTCCCATATGGGGCTCTCCTGTAACTGGTTCCTCTGGTCTCCATCTGGCCTCACCAAACACAATGACTCTGATCCATATTTGAACCTCTACTGGACCTGTTGACTCTGGTCCTTACCTGGGAATCTTTGGGAGCTGGATACTCTCTTATACAACTGGGCGTCACCTAGACCTGGTGACTGTGGTCCCACCTGGCTCTCAACGGGACGAGGTGACTCGTTCCCACAGGGACCTCACCTGGACCTGGTGACTCAGGTCCTCATACGGGCATCATGGGACCTGGTTTCTCAGTTCCACATCGGGGCCTCACCTGGACCTAGTGATTCCCGTCCCACTCTGGGCCTCACCCTGACGTGGTGACTCTGGTCCCCACGTGGATATCACCAGAACCGGGTGACTCTGGTCCCCCTCCGGGACTCACCCGGAGCTGGGGACACTGGTCCTCAACTGGGCCTCAACAGGACCTGGTGAATCGACTCCTCACTTAGGCCTCGTCTGGACCTTGTGACTCTTTTCCCACCTGGCATCAATGGGATATGGTTACTCTGTTCCCCATCTGGGCCTCACCTAGACATGATAACTTTGCTCCACACTTTGGCCTCAAATGTTCCTCATGACTCTGGTCCCCCCACCTAGGCCTCAATCTGGACCTGGTGACTGTGGTCCCCACCTGGGTCTCACCTGGACCTGGTGACTCTCGTTCCCACATGAACCTCACCTGGACCTGTTGACTGTGGTGTTCTTGTAGACTCACATTTACCTGGTAACTCCGGTCATCACCAGGGCCTCACCAGGATCTGGTGACTCTGGCATGCAGGTTGGCCTCATCTGGACCTTGTGAGTGGGGTGGTCACCTGGGCCTCACCCATACCTGGTGACTCAGTTCCCCCCGTGGGCATCTTGGACATGGTGAATCTGGTCCTTACCTCGTCCTCTCCCAGACCCGGGAACTCTGGTCACCACCTGGGCCTCACCTGGACCTGGTGAATCTGGTCCCCATCTGGGCCTCACCCAGTCCTGGGGACTTTGTTACCCACCTGGACCTGCTTGCTGTGGACACTTTCTTTGCCTCACCTAGATCTGGTGACTCTGATCCTATCTGCGCATCACCCATATCTGGTGACTCTGGTCCTCACCTGGGCATCATAGGTACCTGGTGACTCTGTTCCACACCTGAGCCTCACCTGGACATGATGACTGTGGATCCTCTCTGGGCCTCACCCTGACCTGGTGACTCTGGTCCCCATCTGGATGTCACCTGGACCAGGTGATTCTGGTACCCCTCTAGGCCTCAACCAGATCTGGTGACTCTGGAACCACTTGGCCCTCACCAGGAACTGGTGTCTCTGGTACCCACCTGGTTAGCATCAGGATATGGTACTCTGTTAACTACCAGTGACCCAGCGGGAACTATTAACTCTGGTCTTCACCTGGGCCACACCTGGACATGGTGACACTTGTTTCCACCTTGGTCTCACCTGGACATGGTGAGTCGGATCCCCACCTGGTCCTCACCTGTAACTGGTGATTCTTGTTCCCACATGGACATCATGTGGACCTGGTGACTGCAGTGTTTCTAGCTTCTCATGTACCTCGTGTCTCTGGTCCCCACCAGGGCCTCACCGGGACCTGGTGAGTGTGGTTTCCACCTGCACCTCACCTGGACCTGGTGATTCTGATCTGCACCTGAGACTACCCCGGATCTGGTGACTGTGTCCCCACTAGGGCCTCACCTGGATCTGGAGACTCTGGCCTGCAGGTTGGCCTCACCTGGAACTGGTGAGTGGGGTGGCCACCTGGGCCTCACACATACCTGGTGACTCAGGTCCCCATTTGGGCCTCTTGGACCTGGTGAATCTGGTACTTATCTGGTCCTCTCCCGGAGCTGGGGACTCTGGTCACCACCTGGGACTCACCTGGACCTGGTGAATCTGGTCCCCATCTGGGTCTCACCCAGTACTGGTGATTTATTCCCCACCTGGACCTGATAGCTGTGGACTCTTTTTTAGCCTCACCTGGAACGGGTGACTCTGATTCTATCTGCGCATCACCCAGACCTGGTGACTCTGGTCCTCACCTGGGCATCGTTGGTACCTGGTGACTCTGTTCCACACCTGAGCCTCACCTGGACATGATGACTCTGGAAAATCTCTGGGCCTCACCCTGCCCTGGTGATTCTGGTCCCCATCTGGATGTCACCTGGACCTGGTGATTCTGGTACCCCTCTAGGCCTCAACCAGATCTGGGGACTCTGCTCCTCAACTGGGCCTCACCTGGACCTAGTGAATATCCTCCATCTGGGCCTCATTTGGACCTGGTGACTCTGGTCCCTACCTGGGAATCATCGGGACATG
Organism: Canis lupus familiaris; assembly: GCF_011100685.1. Taxonomy (NCBI): domain Eukaryota; kingdom Metazoa; phylum Chordata; class Mammalia; order Carnivora; family Canidae; genus Canis; species Canis lupus. The sequence goes on from NW_023330394.1 coordinate 137,039, forward strand.
GTTCCACTGCATGGCCTGAAGGTTGGCCTCACCTGGATCTGGTAACTCTGGTCCCAACCAGGGTATCATCGTGACATGGTTCCTCTGCATGGCCTGCAGGTTGGCCTCACCTGGACTGGGGAGTGGGGTTGCCACCAGGGCCTCACCCATACCTGGTGACACAGGTCCCCCCGTTGGCCTCACGTGTACCTGTTGAATCTTGTCCTAAACTGGTCCTCACCCGGAACTGGTAAGGCTGGTCACCACCTGGAAGTCACCTGGACCTGGTGAATGTGGTTCCCTTCTGGGCCTCACCCATTCCTGGTGAATTTGTTGCCCACCTGGACCTGATTGCTGTGGACTCCTTCTTGGCCTCACCTGGAACTTGAGACTCTGATCCAAGTGGGCCTCACCCAGATCTGGTGACTTTGGTCCTCACCAGAGGACCATTATGATCTAAATACTCGGTTCCACACCTGAGCCTCACCTGGACATGATGACTCTTAATCCCCTCTGGGCCTCACCCTGACATGGTGACTCTGGTCCCCATCTGGATGTCACCTAGACCAGGTGAATCTGGTACCCCACTAGGCCTCAACTATACCTGGCGACTCTGGTCCTCAACTGGGCCTCAGCGGGACCTAGTAAAAATGCTCCCCACCTGCGCCTCATCTGGACCTGGTGACTCTGGTTCTACCTGGGCATCATCGGGACATGGTTACTCTATTCCCCACTGGGACTGACCTGATCCTGGCAACTCTGGTCCTGACTTTGGCCTATTCTGTACCAGGTGATTCTGGCTCGAACTGGTCTCACCTTTAACTGGTGACTCTGATCCTAAGCATGGCCTAACCTGACCTGGTGACTGTGGTTCCCATCGGGAACTCACCTGGACCTCAAGTCTCTGGTCCGACCTGGGCCTCACCAGGACCTGGTGTCTCTGGTACCAACCTGGGTAGCATCAGGATATGGTTACACTGTTCACTAACAGTGACCCAGCCGGACCTATTAACTCTGCTCTTCACCTGAGCCACACCTGGACATGGTGATTCTGGTCTGCACCTGAGACTTCCCTGGATCTGGTGACTGTGGTCCCCACCTGGGCTTCACCTTGACTTGGGTCTCCGGTCCCCATCTGGGCCTCACCTGGCCCTGTTGAACATGGTCCTCAACTGGGCAAAATTGGGACCCGGTGACTGTGTTCCACAACTGGACCTCAAATGTACCAGGTGACTCTGGTCCACCTCTGGGTGTCACCGTGCCCTAGTGACTGTGAACCCCACTTTGGCCAGACTTGGATCTGCTGACCCTGGTTGCCACCTGCGCCTGGCCTCGAACTGTTGACTCTGGTTCTTGCAAGGTCCTCCCCTGGACCTGGTGATCCTGGTCCCCACCTGGGCCTCACCTGGACGTGGTGACTCTTGTCACCACCAGGGACTCACCTGGACCTGCTTACTGTGTTCCACACCTGGGCCTCAAGTAGCCCTGTTGACCATGGTCCCCAAACCGGCCTCACATGGACCTGTTGCCTCTGATCATCACCGGTGCCTCACCTGTAACTAGTAACTCTGGTTCTCACCTGGGCCTCATCTGGACCTAGTGACTCTGGTCCCCACCTGGGCTTCACCTGCATCTGGTGACTCTGGTCCCCAAATGGACTTCCCCTGGATCTGGTGACTCTGGTCCCCACCTGGACCTCTCCCGGACCTGGTGACTCTCTTTCCAAAATGGACCTCACCTGAATCTGGTAACTCTGGTCCTCAGTTTGGCCTCACCTGGACCTGGTGTCTCTAGTCTGCACTTTGACCTAACTCAGAACTGCTGAATCTTGCCCCACCTAGACCGCACCCAGACCTGGTGACTCTTGTCCCCAGCTATGCCTCAATTCGACCTGATGAATCTGGTCCCCACGTGGTCCTCACATGGACCTGGGACTCAGCTGCATAGAGTGCCTCTGGTTCCCACAAGGGGCTCACCTGATACTGGTGACTGTCGTCTTATTCTATGCCTCACCAGGACCTAGTGATTCTGTTCCCCATCTGGGCCTCCATGGCCCTAGTGACTCTGGTCCTCACCCAGGCATCATGGGGACCTGGATACTCTATTCCACATCTGGGACTCACTCTGACCAGGGACCTCTGGTCCCATTCTTGACCTCAAACTAAACTTTTTACTCTGGTACCCCCTCTGGGCCTCACCCTTACCTGGTTACTCTGGTCACCCCTTGGGCTTCATTGGGCTTGGTGAATCTGGTCCTTAGATTGTCCTCACTTGGATCTGGTGACTGGTCGCCACCTGGGCCTCACCTGGACTCGGTGAATCCTGTTTCCACCTGCGCTTCTCCTGGACCTTGTGACTGTGGTCCCACCTGGTTCTCACCTGGATCTGGTGGCTCTGGTTCCCATATGGGGCTCTCCTGTAACTCCATCCTGTGGTCTCCATCTGGCCTCACCTGGAACACAATGACTCTGATCCATATTTGGGCCTCTCCTGGACCTGTTGACTCTGGTCCTTACATGGGCATCATTGGGACATGGATACTCTCTTATATACCTGGGCCTCACCTGGACCTGGTGACTGTGGTCCCACCTGGGCCTTACATGGACAAGGTGACTGGTTCCCACAGGGACCTCACCTGGACCTGGTGACTCAGGTCCTCATATGGGCATCATGGGACCTGGTTTCTCAGTTCCACATCGGGGCCTCACCTGGACCTAGTGATTCTCGTCCCGCTCTGGGCCTCACCCTGACGTGGTGACTCTGGACACCACCTGGATATCACCAGAACCAGTGACTCTGGTCCCCCTCTGGGACTCACCCGGAGCTGGGGACAGTGGTCCTAATCTGGGACTCAACTGGACCTGGTGAATCTACTCCTCAGTTAGGCCACGTCTGGACCTTGTGACTCTTTTCCCACCTGGCATCAATGGGACATGGTTACTCTGTTCCCCACCTGGGCCTCACCTGGACATGATAACTTTGCTCCGCACTTTGTTCTCAACTGGTCCTGATGACTCTAGTCCCCCCACCTAGGCCTCAATCTGGACCTGGTGACTGTGGTCCCCACCAGGGTCTCACCTGGACCTGGTGACTCTCGTTCCCACATGAACCACACCAGGACCTGGTGACTGTGGTGTTCTTGTAGACTCATATTTACCTGGTGACTCCGGTTCCCACTAGGGCCTCACCTGGATCTGGAGACTCTGGCCTGCAGGTTGGCCTCACCTGGACCTGGTGAGTGGGATTGCCACCTGGGCCTCACCCATACCTGGTGACTCAGGTCCCCACGTGGGCCTCTTGGACCTTGTGAATCTGGTCCTTACCTGGTCCTTCCCGGACCCGGGGACTCTGGTCACCACCTGGGACTCACCTGGTCCTGGTGAATCTTGTCCCCATTGGGTCTCTACTAGTCCTGGTGATTTGTTCCCCACCTGGACCTGATTGATGTGGACTCTTTCTTGGCATCAATTGGAACTAGTGACTCTGATTCTATCTGCGGTTCACGCAGACCTGGTGAGTCTGGTCCTCACCTGGGCATCGCTGGTACCTGGTGACTCTGTTCCACACCTGAGCCTCACCTGGACATGATGACTCTGGAAAATCTCTTGGTCTCACCCTGACCTGGTGACTCTGGTCCCCATCTGGATGTCACATGGACCAGGTGATTCTGGTACCCCTCTAGGCCTCAACCAGATCCGGTGACTCTTGTCCTCAAATGGGCCTCACCTGGACCTAGTGAGTATGCTCCATCTGGGCCTCACTTGGACCTGGTTACTCTGTTCCCTACCTGGGCATCATAGGGACATGATTCCACTGCATGGCCTGCAGGTTGGCCTCAACTGGACCTGGTAAGTCTGGTCCCTACGTGGGCATCATCGCGACATGGTTCCTCTGCATGGCCTGCACGTTGGCCTCACCTGGACCTGGTGAGTGGGATTTCCACCTGGGCCTCACCCAAACCTGGAGACACAAGTCCCCACGTGGACCTCACTTGGACCTGGTGAATCTGGTCCTTACCTGGTCCTCACCTGGAACTGGTAACTCAGGTCACACCCTGGGAATCACCTGGACCTGGTGATTCTGGTCCCCATCTGGGCCTCACCCAGTCTTGGTTACTTTGTTCCCCACCTGGACCTGATTGCTGTGGACTCCTTCTTGGACTCACCTGGAACTGGTGACTCTGATCCTAACTGGCCCTCACCCAGATCTGGTGACTCTGGTCCTCACCTGTGGACCATTATGACCTGGATCTCTGTTCCACACCTGAGCCTCACCTGGACATGATGACTCTGGATCCCCTCTGGGCCTCACCCTGACATGGTGACTCTGGTCCCCATCTGGATGTCACCTAGACCAGGTGAATCTGGTACCCCTCTAGGCCTAAAATAGCCCGGGGGCCTCTGGTCCTCATATGGGCCTCTCCGGGACCTAGTGAATATGCTCCCCACCTGCGCCTCATCTGGACGTGGTGACTCGGGTTCTTCCTGGACATCATCGGGACATGGTTACTCTATTCCCCACTGGGACTGACCTGATCCTGGTAACTCTGGTCCTGACTTTAGCCTCTTCAGAACCAGGTGACTCTGGCTCCACCTGGGCCTCACCAGTAACTGGTGACTCTGATCCTAAGCATGGCCTCACCTGACCTGGTGACTGTGGTTCCCATCGGGACCTCAACTGGACCTCATGTCTCTGGTCCCACCTGGGCCTCACCAGGACCTGGTATCTCTGGTACCCACTTGGGTAGCATCAGGATATGGTTACACTGTTCTCTAACAGTGACCCAGCCGGACCTATTAACTCTGGTCTTCACCTAGGCCACACCTGGACATGGTTACACTGGTTCCCACTTGGGTCTCACCTGGACATGGTGAGTCGGATCCCCGCCTGGTCCTCACCTGTAACTGGTGATTCTCGTTCCCACATGGACATCATTTGGACCTGGTGGCTGCAGTGTTTCTAGCTTCTCACGTACCTCCTGACTCTGATCCCCACCAGGGCCTCACCGGGATCTGTTGAGTGAGTTTGCCACCTGCACCTCACCTGGACATGGTGATTTTGGCCTGCACCTGAGACTACCCTGGATCTGGTGATTGTGGTCCCCACCTGGGCTTCACCTCGATTTGGGGACTCCGGTCCCCATCTGGGCCTCACCTGGCCCTGTTGACCATGGTCCTCAACTGGGCAAAATTGGGACCCGGTGACTCTGTTCCACAACTGGACCTCACCTGGACCAAGTGACTCTGGTCCCACTCTGGATCTCACCATGCCCTAGTGACTGTGAACCCCAGTTTGGCCTGACTTGGACCTGCTCACCCTGGTTGCCACCTCTGCCTGACCTCGAACTGTTGACTCTGGTACTTTCCAGGGCCTCCCCTGGACATGGAGATCCTGTTGCCCATATGGGTCTCACCGGGACCTGGTGACTCTTGTCACCACAGGGCACTCACGTGGACCTGGTTACTGTGTTCCACACCGGGGCCTTAATAGGCCTGTTGGCCATGGTCCCCGCCAGCCTCACATGTACCTGTTGCCTCTGACCCCACCGGGGCCTCACGTGTACCTGGTTACACTGATCCTCACCTGGGTCTCATCTGGACCTAGTGACTCTGGTCCCCACCTTGGCTTCACCTTGGTCTGGTGATTCTGGTACCCACCTGGACTTCACCTGGATCTGGTGACTCTGGTCCCCACCTGGGCCTCTCCTGGACCTGGTGACTCTCTTTCCAACATGGACCTCACCTGGATCGGCTGACTCCGGTCCTCAGTTTGGCCTCACCTGGACCTGGCGTCTCTCGTCCCCACTTTGAACTAACTCAGAACTGCAGAATCTTGCCCCACCTAGGCTGCACCCAGACCTGGTGACACTTGTCCTCAGCTATGCCTCAATTCGACCTGATGAATCTGGTCCTCAAGTGAGCCTCACATGGACCTGCGACTCAGCTGGATAGAGTGGCTCTGGTTTCGGTAAGGGGCTCAAATGATACTGCTGACTGTGGTCTTATTCTATGCCTCAACAGGACCTAGTGATTCTGTTCCCCATCTGGGCCTGCATGGCCCTAGTGACTCTGGTCCTCACCCAGGCATCATTGGGACCTGGATACTCTATTCCACACCTGGGCCTCACTCTGACCAGGGACCTCTGGTCCCATTATGGGCCACAAACTAAACTGGTTACTCTGGTTCCCCCTCGGGGCCTCACCCTTACCTGGTGACTCTGGTCACCCCATGGGCTTCATTTGGGCCTGGTGAATCTGGTCCTTAGATTGTCCTCACTTGGATCTGGTGACAGCTCCCCACCTGGCCCTCACCTGGACATGTTGAATCCTGTTGCCACCTGCGCCTCACCTGGACCTTGTGACTGTGGTCCCACATGGACCTCACCTGGATCTGGTGGCTCTCTTTCCAAAATGGGGCTCTCCTGGACCTGGTTCCTGTGGTCTCCATCAGACCTCACCTGGAACACAAAGACTCTGATACATATTTGAACCTCTCCTGGACCTGTTGACTCTGGTCCTTACCTGGGCATCGTTGGGATCTGGATACTCTCTTATATACCTGGGCCTCACCTGGACCTGGTGACTGTGGTCCCACCTGGGCCTCACCTGGACGAAGTGACTGGTTCCCATAGGGACTTCACCTGGACCTGGTGACTCAGGTCCTCATATGGGGATCATGGGACCTGGTTTCAGTTCCACATCGGGGCCTCTCCTGGACCTAGTGATTCTCGTCCCCCTCTGGGCCTCACCCTGACGTGGTGACTCTGGTCCCCACCTGGATATCACCAGAACCGGGTGACTCTGGTCCCACTCTGGGACTCACCCGGAGCTGGGGACACTAGTCCTCAACTGGGCCTCAGCAGGACCTGGTGAATCTACTCCTAACTTAGGCCTCGACTGGACCTGTGACTCTTTTCCCACCTAGCATCAATGGGACATGGTTACTCTGTTCCCCACCTGGGCCTCCCCTGGACATGAAAACTTTGCTCCACCCTTTGGCCTCACCTGGTCCTGATGACTCTGGACCCACCACCTAGGCCTCAATCTGGACCTGGTGACTGTGGTCCCCACCTGGGTCTCACCTGGACCTGGTGACTCTCGTTCCCAAATGAATCACACCTGGACCTGGTGACTGTGGTGTTCTTGTAGACTCAATTTCACCTGGTGACTCCGGTCGCCACTAAGGCCTCACCTGGATCTGGTGACTCTGGCCTGCAGGTTGGCCTCACCTGGACCTGGTGAGTGGGGTTGCCACCTGTGCCTCATCCATACCTGGTGACTCAGGTCCCCACGTGGGCCTCTTGGACCTGGTGAATCTGGTCCTTACCTGGTCCTCTCCCAGGCCCGGGGACTCTTTTCACCACCTGGGCCTCACCTGGACATGGTGAATCTGGTCCCCATCTGGGTCTCATCCAGTCCTGCTGACTTTGTTCCCCACCTGGACCTGATTGCTGTGGACTCTTTCTTGGCCTCACCTGGAACTGGTGACTCTGATCCTATTGTGCGTCTCCCAGATCTGGAGACTCTGGTCCTCACCTGGGCATCATTGATACCTGGTAACTCTGTTCCACACCTGAGCCTCACCGGGACATGATGACTCGAACCTCTCTGGGACTCACTCTGACCTGGTGACTCTGGTCCCCATCTGGATGTCACCTGGACCAGGTGATTCTGGTACCCCTCTAGGACTCAAGGTGATCTTGTGACTCTGGTCCTCAACTGGGCCTCACCTGGACCTAGTGAATATACCCCATCTGGGCCTCATTTGGACCTGGTGACTCTAGTCCCTACCTGGGCATCATAGGGATATGGTATCACGGCATGGCCTGCAGGTTGGCCTCACCTGGACCTGGTGAGTGGGGTTGTCCTCAACTGGGCAAAATTGGGACCCGGAGAATGTGTTCCACAAGTGGCCTCACCTGGACCAAGTGACTCTGGTCTCCCTCTGGGTGTCACCGTGTCCTAGTGCCTGTGAACCCCACTTTGGCCTGTCTTGGACCTGCTGACCCTGGTTGCCACCTGCGCCTGACCTCGAACTGTTGACTCTGGTTCTTTCAATGGCCTCCCCTGGACCTGGTGATCCTGTTCCCCACCTGGGCCTCACCTGGACGTGGTGACTCTTGTCACTACCGGGGACTCACCTGGACCTGCTTACTGTGTTCCACACCTGGGCCTCAAGTAGACCGGTTGACCATGGTCCCCAAGCCAGCCTCACATGGACATGTTGCCTCTGATCCCCACCAGGGCCTCACGTGTACCTGGTAACTCTGGTCCTCATTTGGGCCTCATCTGGACCTAGTGACTCTGGTCCCCACCTGGACTTCACCTGGATCTGGTGACTCTGGTCCTCACTTTGGCCTCACATGGACCTGGTGTCTCTCGTCCCCACTTTACCTAACTCAGAACTGCTGAATCTTGCCCCACCTAGGCCGCACCCAGACCTGGTGACTCTTGTCCCCAGCTATGACTCAAGTCGACCTGATGAATCTGGTCCTCACGTGGGCCTCACATGGACCTGGGACTCAGCTGGATAGAGTGGCTCTGGTTCCCACAATGGGCTCACCTGATACTGCTGACTGTGGTCTTATTCTATGCCTCACCAGCACCTAGTGATTCTGTTCCCCATCTGGGCCTGCATGGTCCTAGTGACTCTGGTCTTCACCCAGGCATCATTGGGACCTGGATACTCTATTCCACACCTGGGCCTCACTTTGACCAGGGACCTCTGGTCCCATTCTGGGCCTCAAACTAAACTGGTTACTCTGGTTCCCCCTCTGGGCCACACCTGGCCCTGTTGACCATGGTCCTCAACTGGGCAAAATTGGGACCCGGTCACTGTGTTCCACAACTGGACCTCACCGGGACCAAGTGACTCTGGTCCCCCTCTGGATCTCACCATGCCCTAGTGACTGTGAACCCCAGTTTGGCCTGACTTGGACCTGCTCACCCTGGTTGCCACCTGCGCCTGAACTCGAACTGTTGACTCTGGTACTTTCAAGGGAATTCCCTGGACATGGTGATCCTGTTGCCCACATGGGCCTCACCGGGACCTGGTGACTCTTGTCACCACCTAGGACTCATCTGGACCTGCTTACTGTGTTCCACACCTGGGCCTCAAGTAGACCTGTTGACCATGGTCTACGCAGGCCTCACATGGACCTGTTGCCTCTGATCCCCACCGGGGCCTCACATGTACCTGGTAACACTGGTCCTCACCTGGGTCTCATCTGGACTTCGTGACTCTGGTCCCCACCTGGGCTTCACCTAGATCTGGTGACTCTGGTCCCCACCATGGCCTCTCTTGGACCTGGTGACTCTCTTAAAACATGGACCTCACCTGGATCTGGTGACTCTAGTCCCCACCTGGACCTCTCCTGGACCTGGTGACTATGGTCCTCAGTTTGGCCTCAACTGGACCTGGTGTCTCTCGTCCCCGCATTGACCTAACTCAGAACTGCTGAATATTGCCTCACCTAGGCCGCACCCAGACCTGGTGACTCTTGTCCCCAGCTATGCTTCAATTCGATCTGATGAATATGGTCCTCACGTGGGCCTCACATGGACCTGGGACTCAGCTGCATAGAGTGGCTCTGGTTCCCACAAGGGGCTCACCTGATACTGCTGACTGTGGTCTTATTCTATGCCTCACCAGGACCTAGTGATTCTGTTCCCCATCTGGGCCTGCATGGCCCTAGTGACTCTGGTCCTCACCCAGGCATCATTGGGAACTGGATACTCTATTCCACACCTGGGACTCACTCTGACCACGGACCTCTGGTCCCATTCTGGGCCTCCAACTAAACTGGTTACTCTGGTTCCCCCTCTGGGCCTCACCCTTACCTGGTGACTCTGGTCACCCCTTGGGCTTCACTTGGGCCTGGTGAATCTGGTGCTTAGCTGGTCCTCACCTGGATCTGGTGACTGGTCGCCACCTGGGCCTCACCTGGACCTGGTGACTGTGGTCCCACCTGGGCCTCACCTGGACGAGGTGACTGGTTCCCACAGGGACCTCACCTGGACCTGGTGACTCAGGTCCTCATATGGGCATCATGGGACCTGGTTTCTCAGTTCGACATCGGGGACTCACCTGGACCTAGTGATTCTCTTCCCGCTCTGGGCCGCACCCTGACGTGGTGACTCTGGTCCCCACCTGGATATCATCAGAAATGGGTGACTCTGGTCCCGCTCTGGGACTGACCCGGAGCTGGGGACACTCCTCCTCAACTGGGCCTCAACAGGACCTGGTGAATCTACTCCTCACTTAGGCCTCGTCTGGACCTGTGACTCTTTTCCCACCTGGCATCAATGAGACATGGTTACTCTGTTCCCCAACTGGGCCTCACCTGGACATGATAACTTTGCTCCACACTTTGGTCTCCACTGGTCCTGATGACTCTAGTCCCCCCACCTAGGCCTCAATCTAGAACTGGTGACTGTGGTCCCCACCTGGGTCTCACCTGGACCTGGTGACTCTCGTTCCCACATGAACCACACCAGGACCTGGTGACTGTGGTGTTCTTGTAGACTCACATTTACCTCGTGACTCCGGTCCCCACTAGGGCCTCACCTGGATCTGGTGACTCTGGCCTGCAGGTTGGCCTCACCTGGACCTGGTGAGTGGGGTTGCCACCTGGGCCTCACCCATACCTGGTGACTCAGGTCCCCACGTGTGCCTCTTGGACCTGGGGAATCTGGTCCTTACGTGGTCCTATCCCAGAACGGGGACCCTTGTCACCACCTGTGCCTCACCTGGACCTGTTGAATATGGTACCCCTCTAGGCCTCAACAAGATCTGGTGACTCTGATCCTATCTGCGCGTCACCCAGACCTGGTGACTCTGTTCCTCACCTGGGCATCATTGGGACCTGGTGACTGTGTTCCACACCTGAGCCTCACCTGAACACGATGACTCTGGAACATCTCTGGGCCTCACCCTGACCTGGTGACTCTGTTCCCCATCTGGATGTCACCTGGACCAGGTGATTCTGGTACCCCTCTAGTCCTCAACCAGATCTGGGGACTCTGGTCCTCAACTGGGCCTCACATGGACCTAGTGAATATGCTCCATCTAGGCCTCATTTGGACCTGGTGAAACTGGTCCCTACCTGGGCATCATTCGGACATGGTTCAACTGCATGGCCTACAGGTTGGCCTCACCTGGACCTGGTAACTCTGGTCCCTACCTGGGCATCATCGGGACATGGTTCCTCTCCATGGCCAGCATTTTGGCCTCACCTGGACCTGTTGAGTGGGGTTGCCACCTGGGCCTCACCCATATCTGGTGACACAGGTCCCCAGATGGAACTCACTTGGACCTGGTGAATCTGGTCGTTACCTGGTCCTCACCCAGCACTGGTAACACTGGTCACCACCTTGGAATCACCTGGACCTGGTGAATCTGGTCCCCATCTGGGCCTCACCCAGTCTTGGTGACTTTGTTCCTCTCCTGGACCTGATTGCTCTGGACTCCTTCTTGGCCTCACCTGGAACTGGTGACTCTGATCCTAACTGGGCCTCACCCAGATCTGGTGACTCTGGTCGTCACCTGTGGACCATTATGACCTGGATATACTTTCCAACCTGAGCCTCACCTGAACTTGATGACTCTGGATCCCCTCTGGGCCTCACCCTGACATGGTGACTCTGGTCCCCATCTGGATGTCACCTAGACCAGGTGAATCTGGTACCCCTCTAGGCCTCAACTTGACCTGGTGGCTCTAGTCCTCATATGGGGCTCATGGGACATAGTGAAAATACTCCCCACTGCGCATAATCTGGACATGGTGACTCTGGTTTTACCAGGGCATCATTAGGACATGGTTACTCTATTCCCTACTGGGACTGAACTGATCCTGGTAACTCAGGTCCTGACTTTGGCCTCTTCTGTACAAGGTGATTCTGGCTCCTCCTGGGCCTCACCTGTAACTGGTGACTCTGATCCTAAGCATGGCCTCACCAGACCTGGTGACTGTGGTCCCCATGGGACCTCACCTGGACCTCATGTCTCTGGTCCCACCTGGGCCTCACCAGGACCTGGTGTCTCTGGTACCCACCTGGGTAGCATCAGGATATGGTTACCCTGTTCACTATCAGTGACCCAGCCGGACCTATTAACTCTGGTCTTCACCTGGGCCACACCTGGACATGGTGACCCTGGTTCCCACCTGGGTCTCTCCTGGACATGGTGAGTCGGAACCCCACATGGTCCTCACCTGTAAGTGGTGATTCTCGTTCCCACATGGACATCATGTGGACCTGGTGGCTGCAGTGTTTCTAGCTTCTCATGTACCTCGTGACTCTGATCCCCACCAGGGCCTCACCGTGTACTGGTGAGTGTGGTTTCACCTGCTCCTCACCTGGAACTGGTGATTGTGGTCTGCACCTGAGACTACCCAGGATCTGGTGACTGTGGTCCCCACCTGGGCTTCACCTGGATTTGGTGACGCCGGTCCCCATCTGGGCCTCACCTGGCCCTGTTGACCATGGTCCTCAACTGGGCAAAATTGGGACCCGGTGACTGTGTTCCACAACTGGACCTCACCTGGACCAGGTCACTCTGGTCCCCCTCTGGGACTCACGTGCCCTAGTGACTGTGAAACTCACTTTAGCCTGACTTGGACCTGCTGACCCTGGATGCCACCTGCGCCTGACCTCGAACTGTTGACTTGGTTCTTTCAAGGGCCTCCACTGTACCTGGAGATTCTGGTCCCCACCTGGGCCAAACCAGGACGTGGTGACACTTGTCACCACCGGGGACTCACCTGGACATGATAACTTTGCTCCAGACTTTGGCCTCAAATGTTCCTCATGACTCTGGTCCCCCCACCTAGGCCTCAATCTGGACCTGGTGACTGTGGTCCCCACCTGGGTCTCACCTGGATCTGGTGAGTCTCGTTCACACATGAACCACACCAGGACCTGGTGACTGTTGTGTTCTTGTAGACTCATATTTACCTGGTGACTCCGGTCCCCACCAGGGCCTGACCATTGTCTGGTGACTCTGGCCTGCAGGTTGGCCTCACCTGGACCTGGGGAACGGGGTGGCCACCTGGGCCTCACACATAGCTGGTGACTCAGGTCCCCACGTGGGCCTCATTTGGACCTGTTGAATCTGGTCCTTAGCTGATCCTCTTCCAGACCCGAGGAATCTGGTCACCACCTGGGAATAAACTGAACCTGGTGAATCTGGTCCAAATCTGGGCCTCACCAAGTCCTGGTGACTTTCTTCACCACCTGGAATTGATTGCTGTGGACGCCTTCTTTTCGTCACCTGGAACTGGTGACTCTGATCCTATCGGCGAGTCACCCAGATCTGGTGAATCTGGTCCTCACCTGGGCCTCATTGGTACCTGGTGATTCTGTTCCACATCTGAGCCTCACCTGGACCCGTTGACTCTGGAACCACTCTGGGCCTCACCCTGACATGGTGACTCTGGTCCTCATCTGGATGTCACCTCGATCAGGTGATTCTGGTACACTTCTAAGCCGAACCAGATATGTTGAAACTGGTCCTCAACTGGGCCTCACCTGGACCAGGTGACTCTGGTCCCCCTCTGGGTCTCACCGTGCCCTAGTGACTGTGAACCCCACTTTGGCCTGACTTGGACCTGCTGACCCTGGTAGCCACCTGCGCCTGACCTCGAACTGTTGACTCTGGTTCTTTCAATGGCCTCCTCTGGACCTGGTGATCCTGGTCCCAACATGGGCCTCACCTGGACGTGGTTCCTCTTGTCACCACCGGGGACTCACCTGGACCTGCTTACTGTGTTCCACACCTGGGCCTCTAGTAGACCTGTTGACCATGGTCCCCAGCCGGCCTCACATGGACCTGTTGCCTCTGAACCCCACCGGGGCCTCACATGTACCTGGTAACTCTGGTCCTCACCTGGGGCTCATCTGGACCTAGTGACTCTGGTACCCACCTGGGCTTCACGTGGATCTGGTGACTCTGGTCCCCACCTGGACTTCACCTGGATCTGGTGACTCGGTCCCCACCTGGACCTCTCCTGGACCTGGTGACTCTCTTTCCAACATGGACCTCACCGGGATCTGGTGACTCTCGTCCTCAGTTTGGCCTCACCTGGACCTGGTGTCTCTCGTCCCCACTTTGACCTAACTCAGAACACTGAATCTCGCCCCACATAGGCCGCACCTAGACCTGGTGACCCTTGTCCCCAGCTGTCTCAATTCGACCTGATGAATCTGGTCCTCACGTGGGCCTCACTTGGACCTGGGACTCAGCAGGTTAGAGTGGCTCTGGTTCCCACAATGGGCTCACCTGATACTGCTGACTGTGGTCTTATTTTATGCCTCACCAGGAACTAGTGATTCTGTTCCCCATCTGGGACTGCATGGCCCTAGTGACTCTGGTCCTCACCCAGGCATCATTGGGACCTGGATACTCTATTACATACCTGGGCCTCATTTTGACCAGCGACCTCTGGTCCCATTCTGGGCCCCAAACTAAACTGGTTACTCTGGTTCTCCCTCTGGCCCCACCCTTACCTGTTGACTCTGGTCACCCCTTTTGCTCTACTTGGCCCTGGTGAATCTGGACCTTAGGTGGTCCGCACCTGTATCTCGTGACTGCTCACCACCTGGGCCTCACCTGGACTTGGTGAATTCTGTTGCCACCTGCGCCTCACTGGACCTTGGGACTGTGGTCCCACCTGGACCACACCTGGATCTGGTGGCTCTGGTTACCATATGGGGCTCTCCTGGACCTGGGTCCTGTGGTATCCATCTGGCCTCACCTGGAACACATGACTCTGATCCATATTTGGGACTCTCCTGGACATGTTGACTCTGGTCCTTACCTGGGCATCATTGGTACATGGATACTCTCTTATATACTTGGGCCTCACCTGAACCTGTTGACTGTGGTCCCACCTGGGCCTCACCTGGACGAGGTGACTGGTTCCCACGAGGACATCACCTGGACCTGGTGACTCAGGTCCTCATATGGGCATCAAGGGACCTGGTTTCTCAGTACCACATCGGGGTCTCACCTGGACCGAGTGATTCTCTTCCCCCTCTGGGCATCACCCTGACGTGGTGACTCTGGTCCCCACCTGGATATCACCAGAACCGGGTGACTCTGGTCCCCGTCTGGGACTCAACCAGAGCTGGGGACACTGGTCCTCAACTTGGCCTCAACAGGACCTGGTGAATCCACTCCTCACTTAGGCCTCGTCTGGACCTTGTGACTCTTTTCCCACCTGGCATCAATAGGACATGGTTACTCTGTTCCCCACCTGGGCCTCACCTGGACATGATAACTGTGCTCCGCACTTCGGCCTCAAATGGTCCAGATGACTCTGGTCCCCCCTCCAGGCCTAAATCTGGACCTGGTGACTGTGGTCCCCACCTGGGTCTCACCTGGACCTGGAGACTCTCGTTCCCACATGAACCACACATGGACCTGGTGACTGTGGTGTTCTTGTAGACTCACATTTACGTGGTGACTCCGGTCCCCACTACGGCCTCACCTGGATCTGGTGACTCTGGACTGCAGGTTGGCCTCACCTGGACCTGGTGAGTGGGGTTGCCACCTGGGCCTCACCCATACCTGGTGACTCAGGTCCCCACGTGGGCCTCTTGGACCTGGTGAATCTGGTCCTTACCTGGTCCTCTCCCATACCCGGGAACTCTGGTCACCACCTGGGACTCACCTGGACCTGGTGAATCTGGTCCCCATCTGGGCCTCACCCAGTCCTGTTGACTTTGTTCCCACCTGGACCTGATTGCTGTGGACCCCTTCTTGGCCTCACCTGGAACTGGTTACTCTGATCCTAACTGGTCCTCACCCAGATCTGGTGGCTCTGGTCCTCACCTGTGGACCATTATGACCTGGATACTCTGTTCCACAACTGAGTCTCAGCTGGACATGTTGACTCTGGATCCCCTCTGGGCCTCACCCTGACATGGTGACTCTGGTCCCCATCTGGATGTCACCTAGACCAGGTGAATCTGATACCGATCTAGGCCTCAACTAGACCTGGTGACTCTGGTCCTCAAATGGGCCTCACCGGGACCTAGTGAACATGCTCCCCACCTGGGCCTCATCTATAACTGGTGACTCTGTTTCTACCTGGGCATCATCGGGAAATGCTTCCTCTATTCCCCTCTGGTACTAACCTCATCGTGGTAATTCTGGTCCTGACTTTGGCCTCTTCTGTACCAGGTGACTCTGGCTCCACCTGGGGCTCACCTGTAACTGGTGACTCTGATCCTAAGCATGGCCTCACCTGATCTGGTGACTGTGGTTCCCATCGGGACCTCACCTGGACCTCATGTCTCTGGTCCCACCTGGGCCTCACCAGGACCTGTTGTCTTTGGTACCCACCTGGTTAGCATTAGGATATTGTTACACTGTTCACTAACAGTGACCCAGCCGGACCTATTAACTCTCGTCTTCACCTGGGCCACACCTGGACATGGTGACACTGGTTCCCACCTGGGTCTCACCTAGATATGGTGAGTCGGATCCCCACCTGGTCCTCACCTGAAACTGGTGATTTTCGTTCCCACATGGACATCATGTGGACCTGGTGGCTGCAATGTTTCTAGCTACTCATGTACCTCTTGACTCTGGTCCCCACCAGGGCCTCACCGGGACCTGGTGAGTGTGGTTGCCACCTGCACCTTACCTGGACATGGTGATTCTGGTCTGCACCTGAGAATACCCTGGATCTGGTGACTGTGGTCCCCACCTGGGCTTCACCTTGATTTGGGGACTCCGTTCCCCATCTGGACCTCACCTGGCCCAGGTGACCATGGTCCTCTACAGGGCGAAATTGGGACCCGGTGACTGTGTTCCACACGTGGACCTCACCTGGACTAAGTGACTCTAGTCCCCCTCTGGGTCTCACCGGGCCCTAGTGACTGTGAACCCCACTTTGACCTGACTTGGACCTGCTGACCCTGGTTGCCACCTGCTCGTGACCTCGAACTGTTGACTCTGGTTCTTTCAAGGGCCTCCCCTGTACCTGGTGATCCTGGTCCCCAACTGGGCCTCACCTGGACGTGGAGACTCTTTTCACCACCGGGGACTCACCAGGACCTGGTTACTGTGTTCCACACCTGGGCCTCAAGTAGACCTGTGGACCATGGTCCCCAAGCCGGCCTCACATGGACCTCTTGCCTCTGATCCCCACCGGGGCCTGACGTGTACCTGGTATCTCTGGTCCTCAGCTGGGCCTCATCTGGACCTAGTGACTGTTGTCCCCACCTGGGCTTCACCGGATTTGGTGACACTGGTCCCCACCTGGAGTTCACCTGGATCTGGTGACTCTGGTTCCCAACTGGACCTCTCCTGAACTTGGTGACTCTCTTTCCAACATGGACTACACCTGGATCTAGTGACTCTGGTCCTCAGTTTGGCCTCACCTGGACCTGTTGTATCTCGTCCCCACTTTGACCTAACTCAGAACTGCTGAATCTTGCCCCACCTAGTCCGCACCCAGACCTGGTGACTCTTGTCCCCAGCTATGCCTCAATTCGATCTGATGTATCTGGTCCTCACGTGGGCCTCACTTGGACCTGGGAATCAGCTGGATAGAGTGGCTCTGGTTCCCACAAGGGGCTCACCTGATACTGCTGACTGTGTTCTTATTCTATGCCTCACCAGGACCTAGTGAATCTGTTCCCCATCTGGGCCTGCAAGGCCCTAGTGACTCTGGTCCTCACCCAGGCATCATTGGGACCTGGATACTCTATTCCACACCTGGGCCTCACTTTGACCAGGGACCTCTGGTCCCATTCAGAGCCTCAAACTAAACTGGTTACTCTGGATCCCCCTCTGGGCCTCACCCTTACCTGGTGACTCTGGTCACCCTTTGGGCTTCACTTGGACCTGGTGAATCTGGTCCTTATCTGGTCCGCACCTGGATCTGGTGACTGGTCGCCACCTGGGCCTCACCTGGACTTGGTGAATCCTGTTCCCACCTGTGCCTCACCTGGATCTTGTGACTGTGTGTCCCACCTGGTCCTCACCTGGATCTCGTGGCTCTGGTTCCCCTATGGGGCTTTGCTGGTCCTAGTTCCTGTGGTCTCCAACTGGCCTCAGCTGAAGCACAATGACTCTGATCCATATTTGGGCCTCTCCTGGACCTGTAGACTCTGGTCCTTACCTGGGCATCATTGGGACCTGGATACTCTCATATATACCTGGGCCTCACCTGGACATGCTAACTATGGTCCCACCTGGGCCTCACCAGGACGAGGTGAGTGGTTCCCACAGGGACCTCACCTGGACCTGGTGACTCAGGTCCTCATATAGGCATCATGGGACCTGGTTTCTCAGTTCCACATCGGGGCCTCACCTGGACCTAGTGATTCTCGTCCCCCTCTGGGCCTCACCCTGACGTGGTTACTCTGGTCCCCACCTGGATATCACCAGAACCGGGTGACACTGGTTCCCCTCTGGGACTCACCTGGAGCTGGAGACATTGGTCCTCAACTGGGCCTCAACAGGACCTGGTGAATCTACTCCTCACTTAGGCCTCGTCTGGACCTTGTGACTCTTTTCCCACCTGGCATCAATGGGACATGGTTACTCTGTTCCGCACCTTGCCCACACCTGTACATGGTAACTTTGCACCACACTTTGGCCTCAACTGGTCCTGATGACTCTGGTCCCCCACCTAGGCCTCAATCTGGACCTGGTGACTGTGGTCCCCACCTGGGTCTCACCTGTACCTGGTGTTCTCGTTCACACATGAACCACACCTGGACCTGGTGACTGTGGTGTTCTTGTAGACTCACATTTACCTGGTGACTCCGGTTCCCACTAGGGCCTCACCTGGATCTGGAGACTCTGGCCTGCAGGTTGGCCTCACCTGGAACTGGTGAGTGGGGTGGCCACCTGGGCCTCACACATACCTGGTGACTCAGGTCCCCACGTGGGCCTCTTGGACCTGGTGAATCTGGTCCTTACCTGGTCCTCTCCCGGAGCTGGGGACTCTGGTCACCACCTGGGACTCACCTGGACCTGGTGAATCTGGTCCCCATCTGGGTCTCACCCAGTCCTGGTGATTTATTCCCCACCTGGACCTGATTGCTGTGGACTCTTTCTTGGCCTCACCTGGAACTGGTGACTCTGATTCTATCTGCGCATCACCCAGTCCTGGTGACTCTGGTCCTCACCTGGGCATCGTTGGTACCTGGTGACTCTGTTCCACACCAGAGCCTCACCTGGACATGATGACTCTGGAAAATCTCTGGGCCTCACCCTGACCTGGTGACTCTGGTCCCCATCTGGATGTCACCTGGACCAGGTGATTCTGGACCCCTCTAGGCCTCAACCAGATCTGGGGACTCTGGTCCTCAACTGGGCCTCACCTGGACCTAGTGAATATGCTCCATCTGGGCCTCATTTGGACCTGGTGACTCTGGTCCCTACCTGGGCATCATCGAGACATGTTTCCACTGCATGGCCTGAAGGTTGGCCTCACCTGGATCTGGTAACTCTGGTCCCAACCAGGGCATCATCATGACATGGTTCCTCTGCATGGCCTGCAGGTTGGCCTCACCTGGACCTGGGGAGTGGGGTTGGCACCTGGGCCTCCCTCATACCTGGTGACACAGGTCCCCTCGTGGGCCTCACGTGGACCTGATGAATCTTGTCCATACCTGGTCCTCACCCGGAACTGGTAAGTCTGGTCACCACCTGGATGTCACCTGGACCTGGTGAATCTGGTCCCCATCTTGGCCTTACCCAGTCCTGGTGAATTTGTTGCCCACCTGGAACTGATTGATGTGGACTCCTTCTTGGCCTCACCTGGAATTTTTGACTCTGATCCTAACTGGGCCTCTGCCAGATCTGGTGACTCTGGTCCTCACCTGAGGACCATTTTGATCTGGATACTCGGTTCCACACCTGAGCCTCACCTGGACATGATGACTCTTAATCCCCTCTAGGCCTCACCCTGACATGGTGACTCTGGACCCCATCTGGATGTCACCTAGACCAGGTGAATCTGGTACCCCTCTAGGCCTCACCTAGACCTGGCGACTCTGGTCCTCAACTGGGCCTCAGCGGGACCTAGTAAACATGCTCCCCACCTGCGCCTCTTCTGGACCTGGTGACTCTGTTTCTACCTGGACATCATAGGGACATGTTTACTCTATTCCCCACTGGGACTGACCTGATCCTGGTAACTCTGTTCCTGATTTGGCCTATTCTCTACCAGGTGACTCTGGCTCGACCTGGGTCTCACCTGTAACTGGTGACTCTGATCCTAAGCATGGCCTCACCTGAACTGGTGACTGTGGTTCCCATCGGGATCTCACCTGGACCTCATGTCTCTGGTCCGACCTGGGCCTCACCAGGACCTGGTGTCTGTGGTACCAACCTGGGTACCATCAGGATATGGTTACACTGTTCACTAACAGTGACCCAGCTGGACCTATTAACTCTGCTCTTCACCTGGGCCACACCTGGACATGGTGATTCTGGTCTGCACCTGAGACTTCCCTGGATCTGGTGACTGTGGTCCCCACCTGGGCTTCACCTTGACCTGGTGACTCAGGTCCCAATCTGGGCCTCACCTGGCCCTGTTGACCATGGTCCTCAACTGGGCAAAATTGGGACCCGGTGACTGTGTTCCACAACTGGATCTCACCTGGACCAGGTGACTCTGGTCCCCCTCTGGGTCTCACCGTGCCCTAGTGACTGTGAAACCCACTTTGGCATGACTTGGACCTGCTGACCCTGGTTGCCACCTGTGCCTGGCCTCGAACTGTTGACTCTGGTTCTTGCAAAGTCCTCCCGTAGACATGGTGATCCTGGTCCCAACCTGGGCCTCACCTGGACGTGGTGACCCTTGTCACCACCGGGGACTCACCTGGACCTGCTTACTGTGTTCCAAACCTGGGCCTCAAGTAGATCTGTTGACCATGGTCCCCAAGCCGGCCTCACATGGACCTGTTCCCTCTGATCATCACCGGTGCCTCACGTGTACCTGGTAACTCTGGTCCTCACCTGGGCCTCATCTGGACCTAGTGACTCTGGTCCCCACCTGGGCTTCACCTGTATCTGGTGACTCTGGTCTCCACCTGGACTACACCTGGATCTGGTGACTCTGGTCCCCACCTGGACCACTCCTGGACCTGGTGACTCTCTTTCCAACATGGATCTCACCTGGATCTGGTGACTCTGGTCCTCAGTTTGGCCTCACCTGGATCTAGCGTCTCTCGTCCCCACTTTGACCTAACTCAGAACTGCTGAATCTTGCCCCACCTAGGCTGCACCCAGACCTGGTGACTCTTGTACCCAGCTATGCCTCAACTCGACCTGATGAATCTGGTCCTCAAGTGAGCCTCACATGGACCTGGGACTCAGCTGGATAGAGTGGCTCTGGTTCCGGTAAGGGGTTCAAATGATACTGCTGACTGTGGTCTTATTCTATGCCTCAACAGGACCTACTGATTCTGTTCCCCATCTGGGCCTACATGGCCCTAGTGAATCTGGACCTCACCCAGGCATCATTGGGACCTGGATACTCTATTCCACACCTGGGCCTCACTCTGACCAGGGACCTCTGGTCCCATTATGGGCCACAAACTAAACTGGTTACTCTGGTTCCCCCTCGGGGCCTCACCCTTACCTGGTGACTCTGGTCACCCCATGGGATTCATTTGGGCCTGGTTAATCTAGTCCTTAGATTGTCCTCACTTGGATCTGGTGACTGGTCGCCACCTGGGCCTCACCTGGACTCGGTGAATCCTGTTTCCACCTGCGCTTCACCTGGACCTTGTGACTGTGGTCCCACCAGGACCTCACCTGGATCTGGTGGCTCTGGTTCCCATATGGGACTCTCTTGCACCTGGTTCCTGTGGTCTCCATCTGGCCTCACCTGGAACACAATAACTCTGATCCATATTTGGGCCTCTCCTGGACCTGTTGACTCTGGTCCTTACCTGGGCATCATTGGGACCTGGATACTCTCTTATATACCTGGGCCTCACCTGGACCTGGTGGCTGTGGTCCCACCTGGGCCTCACCAGGATGAGGTGACTGGTTCCCACTGGACCTCACCGGGACCTGGTGACTCAGGTCTTCATATTGACATCGTGGGACCTGGTTTCTCAGTTCCACATTGGGGCCTCACCTGGAGCTAGTGATTCTCGTCCCCCTCTGGCACTCACCCTTTGTGGTGACTCTGTTCCCCACGTGGATATCACCAGAACCGAGTGACTCTGGTCCCCCTATGGTACTCTTCCGGAGCTGGAGACACTGGTCCTCAACTGGGCATCAACAGGACCTTGTGAATCTACTCTTCACTTAGGCCTCGTCTGGACCTTGTGACTCTTTTCCCACCTGGCATCAATGGGACATGGTTACTCTGTTCCCCACCTGGGCCTCACCTGGACATGATAACTTTGCTCCGCACTTTGGCCTCAAATGGTCCTGAGGACTCTGGTCTCCCCACCTAGGCCTCAATCTGGACTTGATTACTGTGGTCCCCACCTGGGTCTCACCTGGACCTGGTGACTCTCGTTCCCACATGAACCACATGTGGACCTGGTGACTGTGGTGTTCTTGTAGATTCACATTTACCTGGTGCCTCCGGTCCCCACTAGGGCCTCACCTGGATCTAGTGACTCTGGCCTGCAGGATGGCCTCACCTGGACCTGGTGAGTAGGGTTTGCCACCAGGACCTCACCCACACCTGGTGACTCAGGTCCCCACGTGGGCCTCTTGGACCTGGTGAATCTGGACCTTACCTGGTCCTCTCTCAGACCCGGGGACCACCTGTGCCATACCTGGACCTGGTGAATCTGGTCCCTATCTGGGCCTCACCAAGTCCTGGTGACTTTGTTCCCCACCTGGACCTGACTGCTGTGGACTCCTTCTTGGCCTCACCTGGAACTGGTGACTCTGATTCTATCTGCTCGTTACCCAGACCTGGTGACTCTGGTCCTCACCTGGGCATCATTGGTACCTGGTGACTCTGTTCCACACCTGAGCCTCACCTGGACATGATGACTCTGGAACCTCTCTGGGCCTCACCCTGACCTGGAGACTCTGGTCCCCATCTGGATGTCACCTGGACGAGGTGATTCTGGTACCCCTCTAGGCATCAACTAAATCTGGTGACTCTGGTCCTCAACTGGGCCTCACCTGGACCTAGTGAATTTGCTCCATCTGGGCCTCATTTGGACCTGGTGTCTCTGGTCCCTACCTGGGCTTCATCGGGACGTGGTTCCACTGCATGGTCTGCAGGTTGTCCTCACCTGGATCTGGTAACTCTGTTCCTTACCTGGGCATCATCGGGACATGGTTCCTCTGCATGGCCTGCAGTTTGGCCTCACCTGGACCTAGTGAGTGGGGCGGCAAACTGGGCCTCACACATGCATTGTGACACAGGTCCCCACGTGGGTCTCACTTGGACCTGGTGAATCTCGTCCTTACCTGGTCCTCACCCAGAACTGGTAACTCTGGTCACCACCTGGGAATAACCTGGATCTTGTTAATCTGGTCCCCATCTTGGCCTCACCCAGTCCAGGTGACTTTGTTCCCCACCTGGACCTGATTGCTGTGGACACCTTCTTGGCCTCACCTGGAACTGGTGACTCTGATCCTAACTGGGTCTCACCCAGATCTGGTGACTCAGGTCCTCACCTGAGGAATATTATGACCTGGATACTCTGTTCCACACCTGAGCCTCACCTGGACATGATGATTCTGGATCTCCTATGGGCCTCAGACTGACATGGTGACTCTGGTCCCCATCTGGATGTCACCTAGACCAGGTGAATCTGGTACGACTCTAAGCCTCAACTTGACCTGGTGACTCTGGTCCTCAACTGGGCCTCACCGGGCCCTAGTGAACATGCTCCCCACCTGCGCCTCATCTGGACCTGGTGACTCTGGTTCTACCTGGGCATCATCGGGACATAGTTACTCTATTCCCCACTGGGACTGACCTGATCCTGGTAACTCTGGTCCTGACTTTGGCCTCTTCTGTACCAGGTGACTCTGTCTCCACCTGGGCTTCACCTGTACCTGGTGACTCTGATCCTAAGCATGGCCTCACCTGACCTGGTGACTGGGGAACCCATCGGGACCTCACCTGGACCTCATGTCTCCGGTCCCACCTGGGCCTCACCAAGGCCTTGTGTCTCTGGTACCCACCGGGATAGCATCAGGATATGGTTACACTCTTCACTAACAGTGACCCAGCCGGACCTATTAACTCTGCTCTTCACCTGGGCCACACCTGGACATGGTGATTCTGGTTTGCACCTGAGACTACCCTGGATCTGTTGACTGTGGTCCCCACCTGGGCTTCACCTGGACGAGGTGACTGGTACCTCACCTGGACCTGGTGACTCAGGTCGTCATTGGGCATCACGGGACCTGGTTTCTCAGTTCCATATAGGGGCCTCACCTGGACCTGGTAACTCAGGTCCCTACATGGGCATCATCGGGACATGGTTCCTCAGCAGGTCCCAAAGGTTGGCCTCTCTTGGACCTGGTAAGACTGGTCCCTACGTGGGCATCATTGGGACATGGTTCCTCTGCATGGCCTGCACGTTGGCCTCACCTGGACCTGGTGATTGGGATTTCCACCTGGGCCTCACCCATACCTGGAGACAGAAGTTCCCACGTGGGCCTCACTTGGACCTGGTGAATCTGGTCCTTACCTGGTCCTCACCTGTAACTGGTAACTCTGTTCACCACCTGGGAATCACCTGGACTTGGTGAATCTGGTCCCTATCTGGGCCTCACCCAGTCTTGGTGACTTTGTTCCCAACCTGGACCTGATTGCTGTGGACTCCTTCTTGGCCTGACCTGGAACTGGTGACTCTGATCCTAACTGGACCTCACCCAGATCTGCTGACTCTGGTATTCACCTGTGGACCTTTATGACCTGGATACTCTGTTCCACACCTGAGCCTCACCTGGAGTTGATGACTCGGGATCCCCTCTGGGCCTCACCCTGACATGGTGACTCTGGTCCCCATCTGGATGTCACCTAGACCAGGTGAATCTGGTACCCCTCTAGGCCTCAACTTGAGCTGTTGACTCTAGTCCTCATCTGGGCCTCACTGGGACATAGTGAACATACTCCCCACCTGCACCTCATCTGGACCTGGTGACTCTGGTTTTACCAGGGCATCATCAGGAAATGGTTCCTCTATTCCCCACTGGGACTAAACTGATCCTGGTAACTCAGGTCCTGACTTTGGCCTCTTCTGTACAAGGTGACTCTGGCTCCTCCTGGGCCTCACCTGTAACTGATGACTCTGATCCTACGCATGGCCTCACCTGACCTGGTGACTGTGGTTCCCATGGGACCTCACCTGGACCTCATGTCTCTGGTCCCACCTGGGCCTCACCAGGACCTGGTGCATCTGGTACCCACCTGGGTAGCATCAGGATATGGTTACCCTGTTCACTATCAGTGACTCAGCCGGACCTATTAACTCTGGTCTTCACCTGGGCCACACGTGGACATGGTGACACTGGTTCCCAACTGGGTCTCACCTGGACATGGTGAGTCGGATCCCCACATGGTCCTCACCTGTAAGTGGTGATTCTCGTTCCCACATGGACATCATGTGGACCTGGTGGCTGCAGTGTTTCTAGCTTCTCATGTACCTCGTGACTCTGATCCCCACCAGGGCCTCACCGTGTACTGGTGAGTGTGGTTGCCACCTGCACCTCACCTGGACCTGGTGATTCTGGTCTGCACCTGAGACTACCCTGGATCTGGTGACTGTGGTCCCCACCTGGGATTCACCTGGATTTGGGGACTCCGGTCCCCATCTGGGCCTCACCTGGCCCTGTTGACCATGGTCCACAACTGGGCAAAATTGGGACCCGGTGACTGTGTTCCACAACTGGACCTCACCTGGACCAGGTGACTCTGGTCCCCCTCTGGGTCTCACCGTGCCCTAGTGACTGTGAACCCCACTTTGGCCTGACTTGGACCTGTTGACCCTGGTTGCCACCTGCGCCTGACCTCGAAATGTTGACTCTGGTTCTTTCAAGGGCGTCCCCTGGACATGGTGATCCTGGTGCCCACATGGACCTCACCTGGACCTGGTGACTCTTGTCAACACCGGAAACTCACCTGGACCTGCTTACTTTGTTCCACACCTGGGCCTCAAGTAGACCTGTTGACCATGGTCCCCAAGCCGGCCTCACATGGACCTGTTCCCTCTGATCCCCACCGGGGCTTCACGTGTACCTGGGAACTCTGGTCCTCACCTGGGCCTCATCTGGACCTTGTGACTCTGATCACCTCCTGGGCTTCACCTGGATCTGGTGACTCTGGTCCCCACCTGGACTTCACCTGTATCTGGTGACTATGGTCCCCACCTGGACCTCTCCTGGACCTGGTGACTCTCTTTACAACATGGACCTCACCTGGATCTGGTGACTCTCATCCTCAGTTTCGCCTCACCTGGACCTGGTGTCTCTCGTCCCCACTTTGACCTAACTCAGAACACTGAAAATGGCCCCACATAGGCCGCACCAAGACCTGGTGACTCTTGTCCCCAGCGCTCTCAATTCGACCTGATGAACCTGGCCCTCACGTGGGCCTCACATGGACCTGGGCCTCAGCAGGGTAGAGTGGCTCTGGTTCCCACAATGGGCTCACCTGTTACTGCTGACTGTGGTCTTATTTTATGCCTCACCAGGACCTAGTGATTCTGTGCCCCATCTGGGACTGCATGGCCCTAGTGACTCTGGTCCTCCCCCAGGCATCATTGGGACATGGATACTCTATTACATACCTGGGCCTCATTTTGACCAGCGACCTCTGGTCCCATTCTGGGCCCCAAACTAAACTTGTTAATATGGTTCCCCCTCTGGGCCTCACCCTTACCTGGTGACTGTCGTCACCCCCCTGGGCTCTACTTGGCCCTGGTGAATCTGGACCTTAGGTGGTCCGCACCTGTATCTCGTGACTGCTCGCCACCTGGGCCTCACCTGGACTTGGTGAATCCTGTTGCCACCTGCGCCTCACCTGGACTTTTTGACTGTGGTCCCACCTGGTTCTCACCTGGATGTGGTGGCTCTGGTTACCATATGGGGCTCTCCTCGACCTGGTTCCGGCGTATCCATCTGGCCTCACCTGGAACACAATGACTCTGATCCATATTTGGGCCTCTTCTGGACCTGTTGACTCTGGTCCTTACCTGGGCATCATTGGGACCTGGATACTCTCTTATATACCTGGGCCTCACCTGGATCTGGTGACTGTGGTCCCACCTGGGCCTCAACTGGACGAGGTGACTGGTTCCCACAGGGACCTCCCCGGGGCCTGGTGACTCAGGTCCTCCTATGTGCATCATGGGACCTGTTTTCTCAGTTCCACATCGGGACCCTCACCTGGACCTAGTGATTCTCGTTCCCCTCTGGGCCTCATCCTGACGTGGTGACTCTGGTCCCCACCTGACTCACACCAGAAACGGGTGACTCTGGTCTCCCTCTGGGAATCACCCAGAGCTGGGGACACGGATCCTCAACTGGGCCTCAACAGGACCTGGTGAATCTACTCCAAACTTAGGCTTCGTCTGGACCTTGTGACTCTTTTCCCACCTGGCATCAATGGGACATGGTTACTCTGTTCCCAAGCTGGGTCTCACTTGGACATGATAACTTTGCTCCATACTTTGGCCTCAACTCGTCCCGATGACTCTGGTCCCCCCACCTAGGCCTCAATCTGGACCTGGAGACTGTCATCCACACCTGGGTCTCACCTGGACTTTGTGACTCTTGTTCCCACATGAACCACACCTGGACCTGGTGACTGTGGTGTTCTTGTAGACTCACATTTACCTGGTGACACCGGTCCCCACTAGGGCCTCACCTGGATCTGCTGACTGTGGTTTGCAGGTTGGCCTCACCTGGATCTGGTGAGTGGGGTTGCCACCTGAGTTTCACCCATACCTGGTGGTTCTCTTGGACCTGGTGAATCTGGTCCTTACATGGTTCTCTCCCAGACCCGGGGATTCTGGTCACCACCTGGGTCTCACCCGGACCTGGTGAATCTCTTCCCCATCTGGGCCTCAACCAGTCCTGGTGACCTTGTTCCCCACCTGGACCTGATTGCTTTGGACTCTTTCTTGGCCTCATCTGGAACTGGTGACTCTTATCCTCTCTGCGCGTGACTCAGGCCTGGTGACTCTGGTCCTCACCTGGGCAACATTGGTACCTGCTGACTCTGTTCCACACCTGAGCCTCACCTGGACATGATGACTCTGGAACCTCTCTGGGCCTCACCCTGACCTGGTGACTCTGGTCCCCTTCTGGATGTCACCTGGACCAGGTGATTCTGGTACCCCTCTAGGCCTAAACCAGATCTGGTGTCTCTGGTCCTCAACTGGGCCTCAGCTGGACCTAGAGAATATGCTCCATCTTGGCCTCATTTGGACCTGGTTACTCTGGTCCCTACCTGGGCATCATGGGGACCTGGTGCCACTGCATGGCCTGCAGGTTGGCCTCACATGGACCTGGTAACTTTGGTCCCTACCTTGGCATTATCAGGACCCGGTTACTTTGCATGGCCTGCATGTAGGCCTCACCTGGACCTGGTGAGTGGGGTTGCCACTTGGGCCTCACCCATACCTGGTGACACAGGCCCCTACGTGTGCCTCACTTGGACCTGGTGTATCTGGTAATTCTGGTCACAATTTGGGAATCACCTGGACCTGGTGAATCTGGTAACTCTGGTCACCACCTGGGAATCACCTGGACCTGGTGAATCTGTGTCCCCATCTGGGCCTCACCCAGTCCTGGTGACTTTTTTCCCCATCTGTACCTGATTGCTGTGGACTCCTTCTTGGCCTCACCTGGAACTATTGACTCTGATCCTAACTTGGCCTCACCCAGATCTGGTGACTCTGGTCCTCACCTGTGGACCATTATGACCTGGATACTCTGTTCCACACCTGAGACTCACCTGGACATGATGACTCTGGATCCCCTCTGGGCCTCTCCCTGACTTGGTGACTCTGGTCCCCATCTGGACGGCACCAAGACCAGGTGAATCTGGTACCCCTCTAGGCCTCAGCTTGACCTGCTGACTCTGGTCCTCAACTGGGCCTCACCGGGACCTAGTGAACATGGTCCCCACCTGCGCCTCATCTGGACCTGGTGACTCTGGTTCTACCTGGTCATCACCGGGACATGGTTACTCTATTCCCCCTGGGACTGCCCTGATCCTTGTAACTCTGGTCCTGACTTTGGACTCTTCTATACCAGGTGACTCTGGCTCCAACTGGGCCTCACCTGTAACTGGTGACTCTGATTCTAAGCATGGCCTCACCTGACATGGTGACTGTGGTTCCAATGGGGACCTCACCTGGACCTCATGTCTCTGGTCCCACCTGGGCCTCACCAGGATCTTGTATCTGGTACCCACCTGAGTAGCATGAGGATATGGTTACACTGTTCACTAACAGTGACCCAGCCAGACCTGTTAACTCTGGTCTTCACCGGGTTCACACCTGGACATGGTGACACTGGTTCCACCAGGGTCTCACCTGGACATGGTGAGTCAGATCCCCACCTGGTCCTCACCTGTAACTGGTGATTCTCGTTCCCACATGGACATCATGTGGAACTGGTGGCTACAGTGTTTCTAGCTTCTCATGTACCTCGAGAATCTGGTACGCACCTTGCCTCACCGGGACCTGGTGACTGTGGTTGCCTACTGCACCTCACCAGGACCTGGTGATTCTGGTCTGCACCTGAGACTACCCTGGATCTTGTGACTGTGGTCCCCACCTGGGCTTCACCTGGATTTGGGGACTCCGGTCCCCATCCGGGCCTCCCCTGGCCCTGTTGTCCATGGTCTTCAAGTGGACAAAATTGGGACCCGGTGACTGTGTTCCACAACTGGACCTCACCTGGGCCAGGTGACTCTGGTCCCCCTCTGGGTCTCACCGTGCCCTAGTGACTGTGAACCCAACTTTGGCCTGACTTGGACCTGCTGACCCTGGTTGCCACCTGCGCCTGACCTCGAACTGTTGACTCAGGTTCTTTCAAAGGCCTCCCCTGTACCTGGTAATCCTGGTCCCCAATTTGGCCTCAACTGGACGTGGTGACTCTTGTCACTACTGGGGACTCACCCAGACAGGCTTACAGTGTTCCACACCTGGGCCTCAGGTAGACCTGTTGACCATGGTCCCCAAGCCGGCCTCACGTGGAATTTTGGCTGTGATCCCCGCCGGGGCCTCACGTGTACCTGTTAACTCTGATCTTCACTGGGCCTAATCTGGACCTAGTGACTCTGGTCCCCACCTGGGTTCACCTGGATCTGGAGACTCTGGTCCCCACCTGGAATTCACCTGGATCTGGTGACTCTTGTCCCCACCTCGACCTCTCCAGGACCTGGTGACTCTTTCCAACATGGACCTCACCTGGATCTGGTGACTCTTCCTCAGTTTTGCCTCACCTGCACCTGGTGTCTCTTGTCCCCAATTTGACCTAACTCAGAACTGCTGAATTTGCCCCACCTAGGCCGCAACCAGACCTGGTGACTCTTGTCCCCAGCTATGCCTCAATTCGACCTGATGAATCTGGTCCTCACGTGGGCGTCACATGGACCTGGGACTCAGCTGGATAGAGTGGCTCTGGTTCCCACAAGGGGCACACCTGATACTGGTGATTGTGGTCTTATTCTATGCCTCACCAGGACATAGTGATTCTGTTCCCCATCTGGGCTTTCATGGCCCTAGTGACTCTGGTCCTCACCCAGGCATCATTGGGACCTGGATACTCTATTCCACACCTAGGCCTCACTTACCCCGGGACCTCTGGTCCCATTCTGGGCCTCAAACTAAACTGGTTACTCTGGTGCCCCTCTGGGCCTCACCCTTACCTGGTGACTCTGGTCACCCCTTGGGCTTCATTTGGGCCTGGTGAATCTGGTCCTTAGCTGGTCCACATTTGGATCTGGTGACTGGTCGCCACCTGGGCCTCACCTGACTTGGTGAATCCTGTTGCCACCAGCGCCTCACCTGGACCTTGTGACTGTGGTCCCACCTGGACCTCACCTGGATCTGGTGTCTCTGGTTCCCATATGGGGCTCTCCTGGACCTGGTTCCTGTAGTCTCCATCTGGCCTCACCTGGAACACAATGACTCTGATCCATATTTGGGCCTATCCTGGACCTGTTGACTCTGGTCCTTACCTGGGCAACATTGGGACCTGGATACTCTCTTATATACCTGGGCCTCACCTGGACCTGGTGACTGTGGTCCCACCTGGGCCTCACCTGGACGAGGTGACTGGTTCCCACAGGGACCTCACCTGGACCTGGTGACTCAGGTCCTCATATGGGCATCATGGGACCTGGGTTCTCAGTTACACATCGGGGCCTCATCTGGACCTAGTGATTCTCGTCCCCCTCTGGGCCTCACCCTGACGTGGTGACTCAGGTCCCCACCTGGATATCACCAGAACCGGGTGACTCTGGTCCCCCTCTGGGACTCCCCCGGAGCTGGGGACACTGGTCCTCAACTGGGGCTCAACAGGACCTCGTGAATCTACTCCTCATTTAGGCCTCTTCTGGACATTGTGACTCTTTTCCCACCTGGCATCAATGGGACATGGTTACTCTGTTCCCCACCTGGGCGTCACCTGGACATGATAACTTTGCTCCACACTTTGTCCTCAACTGGTCCTGATGACTTTGGTCCCCCCACCTAGGCCTCAATCTGGACCTGGTGACTGGTCCCCACATGGGTCTCACCTGGACCTGGTGACTCTCGTCCCACATGACCCACACCTGGACCTGGTGACTGTGTTCTTGTAGACTCACATTTACCTGGTGACTCAGGTCCCCACTAGGGCCTCACCTGGATCTGGTGACTCTGGCCTGAAGGTTGGCCTCACCTGGACCTGGTGAGTGGGGTTGCCACCTGGGCCTCACCCATACCTGGTGACTCAGGTCCTCACGTTGGCCTCTTGGACCTGGTGAATCTGGTCCTTACCTGGTCCTCCGCCAGACCCGGGGACTCTGGTCACCTCCGGGTCTCACCTGGACCTGGTGAATCTGGTCCTCATTTGGTCCTCACCCAGTCCTGGTGACTTTGTTCCCCACCTGGACCTGATTGCTGTGGATTCTTTCTTGGCCTCACATGGAACTGGTGACTCTGATCCTGTCTGCGCGTCACCCAGACCTGGTGACTCTGGTCCTAACCCGGGCATCATTGGTGCCCGGTGACTCTGTTCCACACCTGAGCATCACTTGGACATGATGACTCTGGAACCTCTCTGGGCCTCACCCTGACCTGGTGACTCTGGTCCCCATCAGTATGTCACCTGGACCAGGTGATTCTTGTACCCCTCAAGGCATCAACCAGATCTCTTGACTCTGGTCCTCAACAGGGCCTCACCTGGACCTAGTGAATATGCTCCATCAGGGCCTCATTTGGACCTGGTGACTCTCGTCCCTACCTGGGCATCATCGGGACATGGTTCCACTGCATGGCCTGCAGGTTGGCCTCACCTAGTGCTGGTAAATCTGGTCCCTACCTGGGCAACATCGGGACATGGTTCCACTGCATGGCCTGCAGGTTGGCCTCACCTGGACGTGGTAACTCTAGTACCCACCTGGGCATCATCGGGACATGGTTCCTCTGTATGGCCTGCAAGTTGGCCTCACCTGGACCTGGTGAGTGGGGTTGTCACCTAGGCCTCACCCATACCTGGTGATACAGGTCCCCATGTGGGCCTCACTTGGACCTGGTGAATCTGGTCCTTAACTGGTTGTCACCCGGAACTCGTAACTCTGGTCACCACCTGGGAAACACCTGGACCTGGTGAATCTGGTCCCCATCCGGGCCTCATCCAGTCCTGGTGAATTTGTTCCCCACCTGGACCTGATTGCTGTGGACTCCTTCTTGGCCTCAGCTGGAACTGGTGACTCTGATCCTAACTGGGCCTCACCGAGATCTGGTGACTCTGGTCCTCACCTGTGGACCATTATGACCTGGATACTCTCTTCCACACCTGAGCCTCACCTGGACATGATGACTCTGGACCCGCTCTGGGCCTCAGCCTGACATGGTGACTCTGGTCCCCATCTGGATGTCACATAGACCAGGTGTCTGGTACCCCTCTAGGCCTCAACTTGACCTGGTGACTCTGGTCCTCAACTGGGCCTCACCGGGACCTAGTGAACATGCTCCCCACCTGAGCCTCATCTTGACCTGGTTACTCTGGTTCTACCTGGGCATCATCGGGACATGGTTACTGTATTCCCCACTGGGACTGACCTGGTCCTGGTAACTCTGGTCCTCACTTTGGCCTCTTCTGTACCAGGTGACTCTGGCTCCACCTGGGCCTCACTTGTAACTGGTGACTCTGATCCTAAGCATGGCCTCACCTGACCTGGTGACTGTGGTTCCCATCGGGACCTCACCTGGACCTCATGTCTATGGTCACACCTTGCCTCACCAGGACCTGGTGTCTCTAGTACCCATCCTGGGTAGCATCAAGATATGCTTACACTGTTCACTAACAGTGACACAGCCGGACCTATTCACTCCGATCTTCACCTGAGCCACACCTGGACATGGTGACACTAGTTCCCACCTGGTCTCACCTGGACATGGTGAGTCGGATCCCCACCTGGTCCTCACCTGTAACTGGTGATTGTCGTTACCACATGGACATCATGTGGACCTCTTGGCAGCAGTGTTTCTACCTTCTCATGTACCTCGTGACTCTGGTCCCCAGCAGGGCCTCACCGGGACCTGGTGAGTGTGGTTGCCACCTGCACCTCACCAGGACTTGGTGATTCTGGTCTGCACCTGAGACTACCCTGGATCTGGTGACTGTGGTCCCCACCTGGGATTCACCTGGATTTGGGGACTCTGGTCCCCATCTGGGCCTCACCTGGCCGTGTAGACCATGGTCCTCAACTGGGCAAAATTGGAACCCGGTGACTGTGTTCCACAACTGGACCTCACCTGGACCAGTTGACTCTGGTCCCCCTCTGGGTCTCACCGTGCCCTAGTGACTGTGAACCCCACTTTGGCCTGACTTGGACCTTTTGACCCTGGTTGCAACCTGCTCCTGACGTCGAACTTTTGACTCTGGTTCTTTCAAGGGCCTCCCCTGGACCTGGTGATCCTGGTCCCCACCTGGGACTCACCTGGACGTGGTGACACTTGTCACCACTGGGGACTCACCTGGACCTTGTTACTACTGCGTTCCACACCTGGGCTTTAAGTAGACCTGTTGCATCTGATACCCACCAGGGCCTCAGTTGTCTGGTAACTCTGGTCCTCACCTGGCCTTATCTGGACCTAGTGACTCTGGTCACCACCTGGGCTTCACCTGGATCTGGTGACTCTGGTCTCCACCTGGACTTCACCTGGATCTGGTGACTCTGGTCCCCACCTGGACCTCTCCTGAACCTGGTGACTCTCTTTCCAACATGGACCTCACCTGGATCTGGTGACTCTGGTCCTCTCTTTGGCCTCACCTGGACTTGGTGTCTCTCATCCCCACATTGAACTAACTCAAAACTGCAGAATATTGCCACACCTAGGCAGCACCCAGACATGGTGACTCTTGTCCCCAGCTACGCCTCAATTCGACCTAATGAATCTGGTTCTCACGTGGGCTTAACATGGACCTGGGACTCAGCTCCATTGAGTGGCTCTGGTTCCCACAAGGGACTCACCTGATACTGCTGACTGTGGTTTTATTCTATGCCTCACCTGGACCTAGTGATTCTGTTTGCCATCTGGGCCTGCATGGCCCTAGTGACTCTGGTCCGCACCCAGGTATCATTGGGACCTGGATACTCTATTCCACACCTGGGCCTCACTTTGACCAGGGACCTTTGGTCCCATTCTGGGCCTCAAACTAAACTGGTTACTCTGGTTCCCCTCTGGGCCTCACCCCTACCTGGTGACTCTGGTCACCCCTTGGGCTTCACTTGGGCCTGCTGAATCTGGTCCTTAGCTGGTCCGCACCTGGATCTGGTGACTGGTCGCCACCTGAGTCTCACCTGGACTGGTTGAATCCTGTTGCCTCCTGCGTCTCACCTGGACCTTGTGACTGTGATCCCACCTGGACCTCACCTGGATCTGGTGGCTCTGATTCCCATATGGGGCTCTCCTGGACCTGGTTCCTGTGGTCTCCATCTGGCCTCACCTGGAACACAATGACTCTGATCCATATTTGGGCCTCTCCTGGACCTGTTGACTCTGGTCCTTACCTGGGCATCATTGGGACCTGGATACTCTCTTATATTCCTGGGCCTCACGTGGACCTGTTGACTGTGGTCCCGCCTGGGCCTCACGTGGACGAGGTGTCTTGTTCCCACAGGGACCTCACCTGGACCTGGTGGTATAGGTCCTCCTATGGGCATCATGGGACCTGGTTTCTCAGTTCCACATCGGGGCCTCACCTGCACCTAGTGATTCTCGTCCCCCTCTGGGCCTCACCCTGACGTGGTGACTCTGGTCCCCACCTGGATATCACCAGAACCGGGTGACTCTGGTCCCCCTCTGGGACTCACCCGGAGCTGGCGACACTTGTCCTCAGCTGGGCTTCAACAGGACATGGTGAATCTACTCCTCACTTAGTGCTCGACTGGACCTTGTGACTCTTTTCCCACCTGGCATCAATGGGACATGGTTACTCTGTTTCCCACCTGGGTCTCACCTGGACATGATAAGTTTGCTGCACACTTTAGCCTCAACAAGTCCTGATGACTCTGGTCCCCTCACCCAGGCCTCAATCTGGACCTGGTGACTGTGGTCCCCACCTGGGTCTCACCTGGATCTGGTGACTCTCGTTCCCACATGAACCAAACCTGGACCTGGTGCCTGTGGTGTTCTTGTAGACTCACATTTACCTGGTGACTCGTGTCCCCACTAGGCCCTCACCTGGATCTGGTGACTCTGGCCTGCAGGTTCGCCTCACCTGGACCTGGTGAGTGGGGTTGCCACCTGTGCCTCAACCAAACCTGGTGACTCAGGTCCCCACTAGGGCCTCTTGGACCTGTTAATCTGGTCCTTACCTGGTCCTCTCCCAGACCCGGGTACTCTGGTCCCCAACTGGGCCTCACTTGGACCTGGTGATTCTGGTCCCCATCTGGGCCTCACCCACTCCTGGTGACTTTGTTCCCCACCTGGACCTGATTGCTGTGGACTCTTTCTTGGCCTCACCTGGAACTGGTGACTCTGATCCTATCTGCGCGTCACCCAGACCTGGTGACTCTGGTCCTCACCTGGGCATCATTGGTACCTGGTGACTCTGTTCCACACCTGAGCCTCACCTGGACATGATGACTCTGGAATCTCTCTGGGCCTCACCCTGACCTGGTGATTCTGGTCCCCATCTGGATGTCACCTGGACCAGGTGATTCTGGTAACCCTCTAGGCCTCAACCAGATCTGGTGACTCTGATCCTCAACTGGTCCTCACCTGTCCCTAGTGAATATGCTCCATCTGGGCCTCATTTGGACCTTGTGACTCTGGTCCCTACCTGGGCATCATCGGGACATGGTTCCACTGCATGGCCTGCAGGTTGGCGTCACCTGGACCTGGTAACTCTAGTCCCTACCGGGGCATCAACGGGACATGGTTCCTCTGGATGGCCTGCAGGTTGGCCTCACCTGGACCTGGTAAGTCTATTCCCTACATGAGCATCATCGGGACATGGTTCCTCTGCATGGCCTGCATGATTGCCTCACCTGGACCTGGTTAGTGGGGTTTTCACCAGTGCCTCACCCATACCTGGTGACACAGGTTGCCACGTGCGCATCACTTGGAACTGGTGAATCTGACCCTTACCTGGTCCTCACCTGGAACTGGTAAGTCTGGTCACCACCTGGGAATCACCTGGGCCTGGTGAATCTGGTCCCCATCTGGGCCTCACCCAGTCCTGCTGACTTTGTTCCCCATCTGGGCCTGATTGCTGTGGACTCCTTCTTGGCCTCACCTGGAACTGGTGACTCTGATCCTAACTGGGCCTCACCCATAACTGGTGACTCTGGTACTCACCTGTGGTCCATTATGACATGGATACTCTGTTCCAACCTGAGCCTCACCTGGATATGATTACCCTGATCCCCTCTGGGCCTCAGCCTGACATGGTGACACTGGTCCCCATCTAGATGTCACCTAGACCAGGTGAAACTGGTACCCCTCTAGGCCTCAACTTGACCTGGTGAATCTGGTCCTCAACTGGGCCTCACCGGGACCTAGTGAACATGCTCCCCACCTGCGACTCATCTGGACCTGGTAACTCCGGTCCCTACCTGGGCATCATCGGGGCATGGTTCCTTTGCATGGCCTGCAGGTTGGCCTCACCTGGACCTGGTGAGTGGGGTTGCCACCTGGGGCTCACCCATACCTGGTGACCCATGTCCCCACGTGGGCCTCTTGGACCTGGTGAATCTGGTCCTTACCTTGTCCTTCCCGGATCCGGGGACTCTGTTCTCCACCTGGAACTCACCTGGACCTGGTGAATCTGGTCCCCATCTGGGTCTCACCCAGTCCTGGTGATTTCTTCTCCACCTGGACCTGATTGCTGTGGACTCTTTCTTGGCCTCACCTGGAACTAGTGATTCTGACTCTACCTGCGCATCACGCAGACCTGGTGACTCTGGTCCTCACCTGGGCATCGTTGGTACCTGGTGACTCTGTTCCACACCTGAGCCTCACCTGGACATGATGACTCTGGAAAATCTCTGGGTCTCACCCTGACCTGGTGACTCTGGTCCCCATCTGGATGTCACCTGGACCAGGTGATTCTGGTACATCTCTAGGCCTCAACCAGATCTGGAGACTCTGGTCCTCAACTGGGCCTCACCTGGACCTAGTGAATATGCTCCATCAGGGACTCATTTGGACCTGGTGACTCTGGTCCCTACCTGGGCATCATCCCGACATGGTTCCACTGCATGGCCTGCAGGTTGGCCTCACCTGGATCTGGTAACTCTGGTCCCAACCAGGGCATCATCGTGACATGGTTCCTCTGCATGGCCTGCAGGTTGGCCTCACCTGGACCTCGGGAGTGGGGTTGCCACCTGGGCCTCACCCATTCCTGGTGACACAGGTCCCCACGTGGGCCTCACGTGGACCTGTTGAATCTAGTCCTTACCTGGTCCTCACCCGGAACTGGCAAGTCTGGTCACCACATGGTAGTCACTTGGACCTGGTGAATCTGGTCCCCATCTGGGCCTCACCGAGTCCTGGTGAATTTGTTCCCCACCTGGACCTGATTGCTGTGGACTCCTTCTTGGGCTCACCTGGAACTGGTGTCTCTGATCCTAACTGGGCCTCACCCAGATCTGCTGACTCTGGTCCTCACCTGTGTCCATTGTGACCTGGATACTCTGTTCCACACCTGAGACCTACCTGGACATGATGACTCTGGATCCCCTCTGGGCCTCACTCTGACATGGTGACTCTGGTCCTCATCTGGATGTCACCTAGACCAGGTGAATCTGGTACCCCTCTAGGCCTCAACTAGACCTGGTGACTCTGTTCCTCAACTGGCCCTCACCGGGACCTAGTGAACATGCTCCACACCTGCGCCTCCTCTGGACCTGGTGACTCTGGTTCTACCTGGACATCATCGGGACATGGTTACTCTATTCCCCACTGGGACTGACCTGATCCTGGTAACTCTCGTCCTGACTTTGGCCTCGTCTGTACCAGGTGACTCTGGCACCACCTGGGCCTCACTTTTATCTGGTGACACTGATTCTAAGCATGACCTCACCTGACCTGGTGACTGTGGTTCCCTTCAGGACCTCACCTGGACCTCATGTCTCTGATCCCACCTGGGCCTCACCGAGACCTGGTGTCTCTGGTACCCACCTGGGTAGCATCAGGATATGGTTACCCTGTTCACTATCAGTGACCAAGCCAGACCTATTAACTCTGGTCTTCACATGGGCCACAACTGGACATGGTGACACTTGTTCCCACCTGGGACTCACCTGGACACGGTGAGTCGGATCCCAACCTG
Source organism: Canis lupus familiaris (assembly GCF_011100685.1). Lineage (NCBI taxonomy): Eukaryota > Metazoa > Chordata > Mammalia > Carnivora > Canidae > Canis > Canis lupus. The sequence goes on from NW_023330394.1 coordinate 175,985, forward strand.
ATCCTCAACCTGTAAGTGATGATTCTCGTTCCCACATGGACATCATGTGGACCTGGTGGCTGCAGTGTTTCTAGCTTCTCATGTACCTCGTGACTCTGATCCCCACCAGGGCCTCACCGGGTCCTGGTGAGTTTGGTTTCACCTGCACCTCACCTGGACCTGTTGATTCTGGTCTGCACCTGAGACTACCCTGGATCTGGTGACTGTGGTCCCCACCTGGGATTCACCTGGATTTCCGGACTCCGGTCCCCATCTGGGCCTCACCTGGACCTGTTGACCATGGTCCTCAAGTGGGTAAATTGGGACCCGGTGAATTTGTTCCTCAACTGGACCTCACCTGGACCAGGTGACTCTGGTCCCCCTCTGGGTCTCACGTGCCCTAGTGACTGTGAACCCCACTTTGTCCTGACTTGGACCTGCTGACCCTGTTTGCCATGTGCGCCTGACCTCGAATTGTTGACTCTGGTTCTTTCAAGGGCCTCCACTGTACCTGGTGATTCTTGTCCCCACCTGGGCCAAACCAGGACGTGGTGACACTTGTCACCATTGGGGAATCACCTGGACCTGCTTACTGTGTTCCAAACCTGGGCCTCAAGTATACCTGTTGACCATGGTCCCTAAGCCGGCCTCACATGGACCTGTTGCCTCTGATCCCCAACGGGCCCTCACGTGTACCTGGTAACTCTGGTCCTCACCTGGGCCTATCTGGACCTAGTGACTCTGGTCCCCACCTGGACTTCACCTGGATCTCGTGACTCTGGTCCCCACCTGGACTTCACCTGGATCTGATGACACTGGTCCCCACCTGGAACTCACCTGGACCTGGTGACTCTGGTCCTCAGTTTGGCATCACCTGGACCTTTTGACCCTTTTCCCCACTTTGACCTAACTCAGAACTGCTGAATCTTGCCCCACCTAGGCCGCACCCAGACCTGGTGACTCTTGTCCCCAGCTATGCCTCAATTCGACCTGATGAATCTGGTCCTCACGTGGGTCTCACATGGACCTGGGACTCAGCTGGATAGAGTGGCTCTGGTTCCCACAGTGGCTCACCTGATACTGCTGACTGTGGTCTTATTCTATGCCTCACCAGGACCTAGTGATTCTGTTCCCCATCTGGCCCTGCATGGCCCTAGTGACTCTGGTCCTCACCCAGGAATCATTGGAAACTGGATACTCTATTCCACACCTGGGCCTCACTTTGACCAGGGACCTCTGGTCCCATTCTGGGCCTCAAACTAAACTGGTTACTCTGGTTCCCCCTCTGGGCCTCACCCTTACCTGGTGACTCTGGTCACCCCTTTGACTTCTCTTGGGCCTGGTGAATCTGGACCTTAGCTGGTCCGCACCTGGATGTGGTGACTGGTCGCCACCTGGGCCTCCCCTGGACTTGGTGAATCCTGTTGCCAATTGCGCCTCACCTGGACCTTGTGACTGTGTTCCCACCTGGACCTCACATGGATCTGGTGGCTCTGGTTCCCATATTGGTCTCTCCTGGACCTGGTTCCTGTGGTCTCCATCTGGCCTCACCTGGAAAACAATGATTCTGATCCATATTTGGGCCTATCCTGGATCTGTTGTCTCTGGTCCTTACCTGGCCTCATTGGGACCTGGATACTCACTTATATACCTGGGACTCACCTGGACCTGGTTAATGTGGTCCCACCTGGGCCTCACTTGAACCAGGTGCCTGGTTCCCACAGGGACCTCACCTGGACCTGGTGACTCAGGTCCACATATGAGCATCAGTTCCACATCGGGGCCTCACCTGTACCTAGTGATTCTCGTCTCCCTCTAGGCCTCACCCTGACGTGGTGACTCTGTTCTCCAGCTGGATATCACCAGAACCGGGTGACTCTGGTCCCCCTCTGGGACTCACCTGGAGCTGGGGACACTGCTCCTCAACTGGGCCTCAACAGGACCTGGTGAAACTACTCCTCACTTAGGTTTCGTCTGGACCTTGTGACTCTTTTCCCAAGTGGCATCAGTGGGACATGGTTACTCTGTTCCCCACCTGGGCCTCACCTGGACATGATAACTTTGCTCCACACTTTGGCCTCAACTGGTCCTGATGATTCTGGTCCCCCACCTAGTCCTCAATCTGGACCTGTTGACTGTGGTCCCCACCTGGGTCTCACCTGGACCTGGTGACTCTCGTTCCCACATGAACCACATGTGGACCTGGTGACTGTGGTGTTCTTGTAGACTCATATTTACCTGGTGACTCCGGTCCCCATTAGGGCCTCACCTGCAACTCGTAACTCTGGTCCATACCTGGGCATTATCGGGACACGGTTCCTCTGCATGGCCGGAAGGTTGGCCTCACCTGTACCTGGTGAGTAGGTTTGCCACCTGGGCCTCACCAAAACCTGGCGACTTGCGTCCCCATGTGGGCCTCTTGGACCTGGTGAATCTGGTCCTTACCTGGTCCTCTCCCTGACACGGGGACTCTGGTCAACATCTGGGCGGCATCTGGACCTGTTGAATCTTGTCCCCATCTGGGCATCACACAGTCCTGGTGATTTTGTTCCTCACCTGGACCTGATTGCTGTGGACACTTTCTTGGCCTCACCTGAAACTGGTGACTTGATCCTATCAGCGCGTCACCAAGACCTGGTGACTCTGGTCCTCACCTGGGCATCATTGGTACCTGGTGACTCTATTCCACACCTGAGCCTCACCTGGACATGATGACTCTGGTACCTCTCTGGGCCTCACCCTGACCAGGTGACCCTGGTCCCCATCTGGATGTCACCTGGACCAGGTGATTCTGATACACCTCTAGGCCCTACCAGTTCTGGTGACTCTGGCCCTCAACTGGACCTCACCTGGACCTAGTGAATATGCTCCATCTGGGCCTCATTTGGACCTGGTGACTCTGGTCACTACCTGGGCATCATCGGGACATGGTTCCACTGCAAGGCCAACAGGTTGGCCTCACCTGGACCTGGTAACTCTGGTCCCTACCAGGGCATCATCGGGACATGGTTCCTTTCCATGGCCTGCATTTTGGCCTCACCTGGACCTGGGGAGTGGGGTTGCCACCTGGGCCACACCCATATCTGGTGACACAGGTCCCCACATGGAACTCACTTGGACCTGGTGAATCTGGTCCTTACGTGGTCCTCACCCAGCACTGGTAACTCTGGTCACCACCTGGGAATCACCTGGACCTGGTGTATCTAGTCCCCATCTGGGCCTCACCCAGTCTTGGTGACTTTGTTCCCCACCTGGACCTGATTGCTGTGGACTCCTTCTTGGCCTCACCTAGAACTGGTGACTCTGATCCTAACTGGGCCTCACCCAGATCTGGTGACTCTGGTCGTCACCTGTGGACCATTATGACCTGGATACTCTGTTCCACACCTGAGTCTCACCTGAACTTGATGACTCTGGATCACCTCTGGGCCTCACCCTGACATGGTGACTCTGGTCCCCAACTGGATGTCACCTAGACCAGGTGAATCTGGTACCCCTCTAGGCCTCAACTTGACCTGGTGAGTCTAGTCGTCATCTGGGCCTCACTGGGACATAGTGAACATACTCCCCACTGCACATCATCTGGACCTGGTGACTCTGGTTTTACCAGGGCATCATCAGTACATGGTTACTCTATTCCCTACTGGGACTGAACTGATCCTGGTAACTCAGGTCCTGACTTTGGCCTCTTCTGTACAAGGTGACTCTGGCTCCTCCTGGGCCTCACCTGTAACTGGTGACTCTGATCCTAAGCATGGCCTCACGAGACCTGGTGACTGTGGTTCCCATGGGACCTCACCTGCACCTCATGTCTCTGGTCCCACCTGGGCCTCACCAGTACATGGTTTATCTGGTACCCACCTGGGTAGCATCAGGATATGGTTACCCTGTTCACTATCAGTGACCCAGCCAGACCTATTAACTCTGGTCTTCACCTGGGCCACACCTGGACATGGTGACACTGGTTCCCACCTGGGACTCACCTGGACATGGTGAGTCGGATCCCCACCTGGTCCTCACATGTAACTGGTGATTTTCTTTCCCACATGGACATAATGTGGACCTTGTGGCTGCAGTTTTTCTAGCTTCTCATATACCTCGTGGATCTGGTCCCCAACAGGGCCTCACCGGGAACTGGTGAGTGTGGTTGCCACCTGCACCTCACCTGGACCTGGTGATTTTGGTCTACACCTGAGACTACCCTGGATCTGGTGACTGTGGTCCCCACCTGGGCTTCACCTGGATTTGGGGACTCCGGTCTCCATCTGGGCCTCACCTGGCCCTGTTGACCATGGTCCTCAACTGGGCAAAATTGGGACCCGGTGACTGTGTTCCACAACTGGACCTCACCTGGACCAGGTGACTGTCGTCACCCTCTGGGTCTCACCGTGCCCTAGTGACTGTGAACCCCGCTTTGGCCTGACTTGGACCAGCTGATACTGGTTGCCACCTGCGCCTGACCTCAAACTGTAGACTCTGGGTTTTCAAAGGCCTCCCCTCGACCTGGTGATCCTGGTATCCACCTGGGTCTCACTTGGACGTGGTGACACTTGTCACCAACGGTGACTCTCCTGGACCTGCTTACTGTGTTCCACACCTGGGCCTCAAGTAGACCTGTTGACTATGGCCCCCGGACGGCCTCACATGGACCTGTTGCCACAGCTCCACACCGGGGCCTCACTTGTAACTGGTATCACTGGTCCCCACCTTGACCTCATCTGGACTTAGTGACTCTGGTCCCCACCTGGGCTTCACCTGAATCTGGTGACTCTGGTCCCCACCTGGACTTCACCTGGATCTGGTGACTCTGGTCCCCACCTGGACCTCTCCTGGACCTGGTGACTCTCTTTCCAACATGGACATCACCTGGATCTGGTGACTCTGGTCTTCAGTTTGGACTCACCTGTTCCTGGTGTCTCTCTTCCCCACTTTGACCTACCTCAGAACTGCTGAATCTTGCCCCACCTAGGCCGCACCCAGACCAGGTGATTCTTGTCCACAGCTATGCCTCAATTCGACTTGATGAATCTGGTTCTCACGTGGGCCTCACATCACCTGGGACTCATCTGGATAGACTGACTCTGGTTCCCACAAGGGGCTCACCTGATACTGGTGACTGTGGTCTTATTCTATGCCTCACCAGGACCTAGAGGTTCTGTTCCTGATCTGGGCCAGCATGGCCCTAGTGACTCTGGTCCTCACCCAGGCATCATTGGGACCTGGATACTCTATTCCACACCTGGGCCTCACTTTGACCAGGGACCTCTGGCCCAATTCGGGGCCTCAAACTAAACTGGTTACTCTGGTTCCCTTCTGGGCCTCACCCTTACCTGGTGACTCTGGTCACCCCTTGGGCTTCACTTGGGCCTGGTGAATCTGGTCCTTAGCTGGTCCGCACCTGGATCTGGTCGCCAGCTGGGCCTCACCTGGACTTGGTGAATCCTGTTGCCACCTGCGCCTCCCCTGAACCATGTGACTGTGGTCCCACCTGGACCTAACCTGGATCTGGTGGCTCTGGTTCCCATATGGGTCTCTCCTGGACCTGGTTCCTGTGGTCTCCATCTGGCCTCACCTGGAACACAATGACTCTGATCCATATTTGGGACTCTCCTGGACCTGTTGTCTCTGGTCCTTACCTGGGCATCATTGGGACCTGGATACTCTCATATACCTGGGCCTCACCTGGACCTGGTGACTGTGGTCCCACCTGGGCCTCACCTGGATGACGTGACTGGTTCCCACAGGGACCTCACCGGGACCTGGTGACTCAGGTCCTCATATGGACATTATGGGAGCTGGTTTCTCAGTTCCCCATCGGGGCCTCCCCTGGACCTAGTGATTCTCGTTCCACTCTGGGCCTCACTCTGACGTGGTGACTCTGGTCCCCACCTGGATATCACCAGAACCGGGTAACTCTGGTCCCCCTCTGGGACTCACCCGGAGCTGTGGACACTGGCACTCAACTGGGCATCAACAGGACCTGGTGAATCTACTCCTCACTTAGGCCTCGTCTGGACCTTGTGACTCTTTTCCCACCTGGCATCAATGGGATTTGGTTACTCTCTTCCCCACCTGGGCTTCACCTCGACATGATAACTTTGCCCCACACTTTGGCTTCAACTGGTCATGATGACTCTGGTCCCCCCACCTTGGTTCAATCTGGACCTGGTGACCGTTGTCCCCGCCTGGGTCTCACCTGGACCTGATGACTCTCGTTCCCTCATGAACCCCACCTGGATCTGGTGACTGTGGTGTTCTTGTAGATTCACATTTACCTGGTGACTCTGGTCCCCACTAGGGCCTCACCTGGATCTGGTGAATCAGGCCTGCAGCTTTGCCTCACCTGGACCTGTTGAGTGGGGTTGCCACATGGGCCTCACCCATTCCTTGTGACTCAGGTCCCCACCTGGGCCTCTTGGACCTGGTGAATCTCGTCCTTAGTTGGTGCTCACCCGGAACTGGTATTTCTGGTCACCACCTGGGAATCACATGCACCTAGTGAATCTGGTCCCCATCTGCGCCTCACCCAGTCCTGGTGACTTTGTTCCCCACCTGGTCCTGATTGCTGTGGACTCTTTCTTGACCTCACCGGAAACTGGTGACACTAATCCTATCTGCGCGTCACACAGACCTGGTGACTCTGGTCCTCACCTGGGCATCATTGGTACCTGGTGACTCTGTTCCACACCTGAGCCTCACCTGGACATGATGACTCTGGAACCTCTCTGGGCCTCACCCTGACCTGGTGACTCTGGTCCCCATCTGGATGTCACCTAGACCAGGTGAATATGGTACCCCTCTAGGCCTCAACTAGACTGGGGGAATCTGGTCCTCAACTGGGCCTCACCGGGACCTAGTGAATATACTCCCCACCTGCGACTCATCTGTACGTGGTGACTCGGGTTCTACCTGGGCATCATCGGGACATGGTTACTCTATTCCCCACTGGGACTGACCTGATCCTGGTAACTCTGGACCTGACTTTGGCGTCTTCTCTACTTGGTGACTCTGGCTCCACCTGGGCCTCACCTGTAACTGGTGACTCTGATCCTAAGCATGTCCTCACCTGACCTGGTGACTGTGGTCCCCACCTGGGTCTCACCTGGACCTGGTGACTCTCGTTCCCACATGAACCACACCTGGACCTGGTGACTGTGGTGTTCTTGTATACTCACATGTACCTGGTGACTCGAGTCCCCACAAGGGCCTCACCTAGATCTGGTGACGCTGGCCCGCCGGTTGGCCTCACCTAGACCTGGTGAGTGGGGTTGCCACCTAGGCCTCACACATAGCTGGTGACTCAGGTCCCCACGTGAGCCTCTTGGACCTGGTGAATCTGGTCCTTACCTTGTCCTTTCCCAGACCCTGGGACTCTATCCCCACATGGGCCTCCCTTTGACCTGGTGAATCTGGCCCTTACCTGGTCCTCACTCGGAACTAGTAAGTGTGGTCACAACATGGGAATCATCTGGACCTGATGAATCTGGTCCCCATTGGGCCTCACCCAGTCCTGGTTACTTTGTTCCCCACCTGGACCTGATTGCTGTGGTCTCCTTTTGGGCCTCACCTGGAACGGGTGACTCTGATCCTAACTGGGACTCACCCAGATCTGGTGACTCTGGTCCTCACCTGTGGATCATTATGACCTGGATACTCTGATCCACACCTGAGACTCACCTGGAGATGATGACGCTGGATCCCCTCTGGGCCTCAGCCTGACATGGTGACTCTGGTCCCCATCTGGATATCACCAGAATCGGGTGACTCTGTTCCCCCGCTGGGACTCACCCGGAGTTGGGACACTGGTCCTCAACTGGGCACAACTGGACCTGGTGAATCTACTCCTCACTTAGGTCTCGTCTGGACCTTATGACTCTTTTCCCACCTGGCATCAATGGGACATGGTTACTCTGTTCCCTCTGGGCCTCACCTGGACATGATAACTTTGCTCCTCTCTTTGGCCTCAACTGGTCTTGATGACTCTGACCCCCCCACCTAGGCCTCAAACTGAACCTGGTTACTGTGGTCTCCACCTGGGTCACACCTGGACCTGGTGACTGTGGTCCCCACCTGGGTCTCACCTGGACCTGGTGGTCTCCTTCCTACATGAACCACGCCTGGACCTGGTGACTCTGGCGTTCTTGTAGACTCAATTTTACCTGGTGAATTCTGTCCCCACTAGGGACTCACATGGATCTGGTGACTCTGGCCTGCAGGTTGGTCTCACCAGGACCTGGTGAGTGGGGTTGCCACCTGGGCCTCACCCATACCTGGTGACTCAAGTCCCTACGTGGGTCTCTTGGACCTGGTGAATCTTGTCCTTACCCGGTCCTCTCCTAGACCCGGGGACTCTTGTCACCAACTGGGCCTCACCTGGACCTGGTGAATCTGGTCCCCATCTTTGCGTCACCCAGTCCTGGTGACTTTGTTCCCCACCTGGACCTGATTGCTGTGCCCTTTCTTGGCCTCACCTGGACTGGTGAGTCTGATCCTATCTGTGCGTCACCCAGACTGGGTGACTCTTGTCCTCACCTGGGCATCATTGGTACCTGGTGACTCTGTACCACACCTGAGCCTCACCTGGAAATGTTGACTAAGGAACCGCTCTGGGCCTCACCCTGACCTAGTGACTCTTGTCCCCATCTGGATGTCACATGGACAGGGTGATTCTGGTACCCCCTAGGCCTCAAACAGATCTGGTGACTCTGGTCTTCAAAGGGGGACTCACCTGTACCTAGTGAATATGCTCCATCTGGGCCTCATTTGGACCTGGTGACTCTGGTCAATACCTGGGCATCATCGGGATATGGTTCCACTGCATGGCCTGCAGGTTGGTCTCACCTGGACCTGGTAAGTCTGGTCTCTACCTGGGCATCATCTGGATATGTTTCCACTGCATGGCATGCAGGTTGGCCTCACCTGGACCTGGTAACTCTTCTCCCTACCTGGGCATCATCGGGATATGGTTCCACTGCATGGCCTGCAGGTTGGGCTCACCTGAACCTGGTGAGTGTTATTGCCACCTGGGCCTCACCCATACCTGGTGACTAAGGTCCCCACGTGGGCCTCTTGGACCTGGTGAATCTGGTCCTTACCTGGTCCTTTCCCAGAACGGGGACTCTGGTCAACACCTGTGCCTCACCTGGACCTGGTGAATCTGGTACCCCTCTAGGCCTCAACAAGATCTGGTGACTCTGATCCTATCTGCGCGTCACCCAGACCTGGTGACTCTGTTCCTCACCTGGGCATCATTGGGACCTGGTGACTCTGTTCCACACCTGAGCCTCACCTGGACATGATGACTCTGGAACCTCTCTGGGCCTCACCGTGACCTGATGACTCTGGTCCCCATCTGGATGTCACCTGGACTAGGTGATTCTGGTACCCTTCTAGGCCTCAACCAGATCTGGTGACTCTGGTCCTCAGCTGGGCCTCACTTGGACCTAGTGTATATGCACCATCTGGGCCTCTTTTGGACCTGGTGACTCTGGTCCCTACCTGGGCATCATCGGGACATGGTTCCACTGCATCGCCTGCAGGTTGGCCTCACTTGGACCTGGTAAGTCTGGTCCCTACATGGTCATCATCGGGACATGGTTCCTCTTCATGGCCTGCAGGTTGGTCTCACCTGGACCTGGTCAGTGAGGTTGCCACCTGGGCCTCACCCATGCCAGGTGACACAGTTCACCACGTGGGACTCACTTGGACCTGGTGAATCTTGTCCTTACCTGGTTCTCACCCGGAACTGGTAAGTCTGGTCACCCCTGGAAATCACCTGGACCTTGTGTATCTGGTCCCATCTAGACCTCACCCAGTCCTGGTGACTTTGTTCCCCACCTGGACCTGATTTCTGTGGACTCCTTCTTGGCCTCACCTGGAACTGGTGACTCTGGTCCCCACCTGGACATCTCCCGGACCTGGTGACTTTCTTTCAAATATGGACCTCACATGGATCTGGTGACTCTGGTCCTCAGTTAGGCCTCACCTGGAACAGGCGTCTCTCGTCCCCACTTTGACCTAACTCAGAACTGCTGAATCTAGCCCAAATTAGGCTGCACCCAGACCTGGTGACTCTTGTCCCCAGCTATGCCTCAATTCGACCTAATGAATCTGGTCCTCACGGGAGCCTCACCTGGACCTGGGATTCAGCTGGATAGAGTGGCTCTGGTTCCCGCAAGGGGCTCAGCTGATACTGCTGACTGTCGTCTTATTGTATGACTCACCAGGACCTAGTGATTCTGTTCCCCATCTGGGCCTGCATGGTCCCAGTGACTCTGGTACTCACCCAGGCATCATTGGGTGATGGACCCAATGATCCTCACCCTGGATACTCTATTCCACACCTGGGCCTCACTTTGACCAGGGACCTCTGGTCCCATTCTGGGCCTCAAACTAAACTGGTTACTCTGGTTCCCCCTCTGGGGCTCACTCTTACCTGGTGACTCAGGTCACTCTTTGGGCTTCACTTTGGCCTGGTGAATCTGGTCCTTAGCTGGTCCGCGCCTGGATGTTGTGACTGGTCGCCACCTGGGCCTCACCTGGACTTGGTGAATTCTGTTGCCACCTGCGCCTCACCTGGACCTTGTGACTGTGGTCCCACCTGGACCTCACCTGGATCTCATGGCTCTGGTTCCCATATGGGGCTCTCCTGGACCTGGTTCCTGTGGTCTCCATCTGGCCTCACCTGGAACACAATGACTCTGATCCGTATTTGGGCCTCTCCTGGACCTGTTGACTCTGGTCCTTACCTGGGCATCATTGGGACCTCGATACTCTCTTATATACCTGGGCCTCACTGGACCTGGTGACTGTGGTTCCACCTTGGCCTCACCTGGACGAGGTGACTGGTTCCCACAGGGACCTCACCTGGACCTGGTGACTCAGATCCTCATATGGGCATCATGGGACCTGGTTTCTCAGTTCCACATCGGGCCTCACCTGGAGCTAGTGATTCTCGTCCCCCTCTGGGCCTCATCCTGACGTGGTGACTCTGGTCCCCACCTGGATATCACCAGAACCGGGTGACTCTGGTCGCCTCTGAGACTCACCGGAGCTGTGGACACTGGTCCTCAACTGGGTCTCAACAGGACCTGATGAATCTACTCTTCACATAGGCCTCGTCTGGAACTTGTGACTCTTTTCCCACCTGGCATCAATGGGACATGGTTACTCTGTTCCCCACCTGGGCCTCACCTGGACATGATAACTTTGCTCCACACTTTGGCCTCACCTGGTCCTGATGACTCTGGTCCCCCCACCTAGGCCTCAATCTGGACCTGGTGACTGTGGTCTCCACCTGGGTCTCACCTGGACCTGGTGACTCTTGTTCCCACATGAAGCACACCTGGACCTGGTGAATGTGGTGTTCTTGTAGACTGACATGTACCTGGTGACTCCGGTCCCCACTAGGGCCTCACCTGGATCTGGTGACTCTGGCCTGCAGGTTGGCCTCACCTGGACCTGGTGAGTGGGGTTGCCACCTGGGCGTCACCCATACCTGGTCACTCAGGTCCCCACGTGGGTCTCTTGGACCTGGTGAATCTGGTCCTTAAATGCTCCTCTCCCAGACCTGGGACTCTGGTCACCACCTGGGCCTCAACTGGACCTTGTGAATCTGGTCCCCATCTGGGCGTCCCCCGTCCTGGTGACTTTGTTCCCCACCTGGACCTGATTGCTGTGAATTCCTTTTGGACCTCACCTGGAACTGGTGACTCTGATCCTAACTGGGTCTCACCCAGATCTGGTGACTCTGGTCCTCACCTGGGCATCATGGTACCTGGTGATTCTGTTCCTCACCTGAACCTCACCTGGACATGATGACTCTGGAACCTCTCTGGGCCTCTCCCTGACCTGGTGACTCTGGTCCCCATCTGCATGTCACCTGGACCAGGTGATTCTGGTACCCCTCTAGGCATCAACCAAATCTGGTGACTCTGGTACTCAACTGGGCCTCACCTGGACCTAGTGAATTTGCTCTATCTGGACCTCATTTGGACCTGGTGTCTCTGGTCCCTACCTGGGCATTATCGGGACATGGTTCCACTGCATGGCCTGCAGGTTGTCCTCACCTGGACCTGGTAACTGTGTTCCCTACTAGGGCATCATCAGGACATGGTTCCTCTTCATGGCCTGCAGGTTGGCTTCACCTGGCCCTGGTGAGTGGGGTGGTAATCTGGGCCTCACACATACATTGTGACACAGGTCCCCACGTGGGCCTCTTGGACCTGGAAATCTGGTCCTTACCTCGTCCTCTCCCAGACCCGGGAACTCTGGTCACCACCTGGGAATCACCTGGACCTGGTGAATCTGGTCCCCATCTGAGCCTCACCCAGTCTTGGTGTCTTTGTTCCCAACCTGGACCTGATTGCTGTGGACTCCTTCTTGGCCTCACCTGGAACTACTGACTCTGATCCTAACTGGACCTCACCCAGATCTGGTGATTCTAGTCCTCACCTGAAGACCAATACCACCTGGATACTCTGTTCCACACCTGAGCCTCACATGGACATGATGACTCTGGATCCCCTCTGGGCCTCACCCTGACATGGTGACTCTGGTCCCCATCTGGATGTCACCTAGACCAGGTGAAATTTGTACCCCTCTAGGCCTCAACTAGACCTGGTGACTCTGGCCCTCAACTGGGCCTCACCGGGACCTAGTGAATATGCTCCCCACCTGCGCCTCATCTGGACCTGGTGACTCTGGTTCTACCTGGGCATCATCGGGACATGGTTACTCTATTCCCCACTGGGAGTGACCTGATCCTGGTAACTCTGGTCCTGACTTTGGCCTCTTCAGTACCAGGTGACTCTGGCTCCACCTGGGCCTCACCTGTAACTGGTGACTCTGATCCTAAGCATGGCCTCACCTGACCTGGTGACTGTGGTTCCCATGGGACCTCACCTGGAATTCATGTCTCTGGTCCCACCTGGGCCTGACCAGGACCTGGTGTCTCTGGTACCCACCTGGGTAGCATCAGGATATGGTTACACTGTTCACTAACAGTGTTCCAGCTGGACCTATTAACTCTGGCCTTCACCTGGACATGGTGACACTGGTTCCCACCTGGGTCTCACCTGAACATGGTGAGTCGGATCCCCATCTGGTCCTCACGTGTAACTGGTGATTCTCGTTCCCACGTGGACATCATGTGGACCTGGTGGCTGCACTGTTTCTACTCCTCATGTACCTCATGACTCTGGTCCCCACCAGGGCCTCACCGGGACCTGGTGAGTGTGGTTGCCACCTGCACCTCACCTGGTCCTGGGATGCTCGTCTGAACCTGAGACTACCCTGGATCTGGTGACTGTGGTACCCACCTGGGCTTCACCTCGATTTGGGGACTCCGGTCCCGTCTGGGCCTCACCTGGCCCTGTTGACCATGGCACACAACTGGGCAAAATTGGGACCATGTGACTGTGTTCCACAACTGGACCTCACCTGGACCAGGTGACTCTGGTCCCCCTCTAGGTCTCCCCGTGCCTTAGTGACTGTGAACCCCACTTTGGCCTGTCTTGGACCTGCTGACCCTGGTTGCCACCTGCGCCTGACCTCGAAATGTTGATTCTAGTACTTTCAAGGGCCTCCCCTGTACCTGGTGATCCTGGTCCCCACCTGGGCCTCACCTGGACGTGGTGAGCCTTGTCACCACCGGGGACTCACCTAGACCTGCATACTGTGATCCACACCTGGGCCTCAAGTAAACCTGTTGAACATCGTCCCCAAGCCTGCCTCACATGGACCTGTTGCCTCTGATCCCCACCGGTGCTTCACGTGTACCTGGCAACTCTGGTCCTCACCTTCTTCTCATCTGGACCTAGTGACTCTGGTCCCCACCTGGGCTTCACCTGGATCTGAAGACTCTGGTCCCCACCTGGCCCTGACCTGCATCTGGTGACTCTGGTCCTCAGTTTGGCCTCACCTGGACCTGGTGAGTGGGGTTGTCCTTAACTGGGCAAAATTGGGACCAGGAGACTGTGTTCCACAACTGGCCTCACATGGACATGTTGCCTCTGATCCCAACCAGGGCCTCACGTGTACCTGGTAACTCTGGTCCTCACCTGGGCCTCATCTGGACCTAGTGACTCTGGTCCCCACCTGGACTTCACCTGGATCTGGTGACTCTGGTCCACCCCAGGACCTCTCCTGGACCTGGTGACTCCTTTCCAACATGGACCTCATGTGGATCTGGTGACTCTGGTCCTCAGTTTGGCCTCACAAACTTGGTGTCTCTCGTCCCCACTTTGACCTAACTCAGAACTGCTGAATCTTGCCCCACCTAGGCCGCACCCAGACCTGGTGACTATTGTCCCCAGCTATGCCTCAATTCGACCTGATGAATCTGGTCCTCAAGTGAGTCTCACATGGACCTGGGACTAAGCTGGATAGAGTGGCTCTGGTTCCGGTAAGGGGCTCAAATGATACTGCTGACTGTGGTCTTATTCTATGCCTCAACAGGACCTAGTGATTCTGTTCCCCATCTGGGCCTACATGGCCCTAGTGACTCTGGTCCTCACCCAGGCATCATTGGGTGACGGACCCAATGATCCTCACCCTGGATACTCTATTCCACACCTGGGCCTCACTTTGACCAGGGACCTCTGGTCCCATTCTGGGCCTCAAACTAAACTGGTTACTCTGGTTCCCCCTCTGGGTCTCACTCTTACCTGGTGACTCGGGTCACTGCTTGGGCTTCACTTGGGCTTGGTAATCTGGTCCTTAGCTGGTCCGCACCTGGATGTTGTGACTGGTCGCCACCTGGGCCTCACCTGGACTTGCTGAATCCTGTTGCCACCTGCGCCTCACCTGGACCTTGTGACTGTATTCCCACCTGGACCTCACCTGTATCTGGTGTCTCTGGTTCCCATATGGGGCTCTCCTGGACCTGGTTCCTGTGGTCTCCATCTGGCCTCACCTGGAACACAATGAATCTAATCCGTATTTGGGCCTCTCCTGGACCTGTTGACTCTGGACCTTACCTGGGCATCATTGGGACCTCGATACTCTCTTATATACCTGGGCCTCACCTGGACCTGGTGACTGTGGTCCCACCTCGGCCTCACCTGGACGAGGTGACTGGTTCCCACAGGGACCTCACCTGGACCTGGTGACTCAGATCCTCATATGGGCATCATGGGACCTGGTTTCTCAGTTCCAATCGGGCCTCACCTGGAGCTAGTGATTCTCGTCCCCCTCTGGGTCTCACCCTGACGTGATGACTCTGGTCCCCACGTGGATATCACCGGAACCGGGTGACTCTGGTACCCCTCTGAGACTCACCGGAGCTGTAGACACTGGTCCTCAACTGGGCCTCAACAGGACCTGAAGAATCTACTCTTCACATAGGCCTCGTCTGGAACTTGTGACTCTTTTCCCACCTGACATCAATGGGACATGGTTACTCTGTTCCCCACCTGGGCCTCACCTGGACATGATAACTTTGCTCCACACTTTGGCGTCACCTGGTCCTGATGACTCTGGTCCCCCCACCTAGGCCTCAATCTGGACCTGGTGACTGTGGTCCCCACGTGGGTCTCACCTGGACCTGGTGACTCTTGTTCCCACATGAACCACACCTGGACCTGGTGAATGTGGTGTTCTTGTAGACTGACATGTACCTGGTGACTCCGGTCCCCACTAGGGCCTCACCTGGATCTGGTGACTCTGGCCTGCAGGTTGGCCTCACCTGGACCTGGTGAGTGGGGTTGCCACCTGGGCGTCACCATACCTGGTGACTCATGTCCCGACGTGGGGCCTCTTGGACCTGGTGAATCTGGTCCTTACATGTTCCTCTCCCAGACCTGGGACTCTGGTTACCACCTGGGCCTCACCTGGACCTGGTGAATCTGGTCCCCATCTGGGCCTCTCCCAGTCCTGGTGACTTTGTTCCCCACCTGGACCTGATTGCTGTGAACTCCTTTTGGGCCTCACCTGGAACTTGTGACTCTGATCATAACTAGGCCTCACCCAGATCTGGTGACTCTGGTTCTCACCTGGGCATCATGGTACCTGGTGACTCTGTTCCTCACCTGAGCCTCACCTGGACATGATGACTCTGGAACCCCTCTGGGCCTCTCCCTGACCTGGTGACTCTGGTCCCCATCTGGATGTCACCTGGACCAGGAGATTCTGGTTCCCCTCTAGGCATCAACCAAAATGGTGACTCTGTCCTCAACAGGGCCTCACCTGGACCTAGGGAATTTGGTCCATCTGGGCCTCATTGGGACCTGGTGTCTCTAGTCCCTACCTGGGCATCATCGGGACATGGTTCCACTGCATGGCCTGCAGGTTGTCTTCACCTGGACCTGGTAACTCTGTTCCCTACTTGGGCATCATCGGGACATGGTTCCTCTTCATGGCATCCAGGTTGGCCTCACCTGGACCTGGTGAGTGGGGTGGTAATCTGGGCCTCACACATATATTGTGACACAGGTACCCACGTGGGTCTCACTTGGACCTGGTGAATCTCGTCCTTAACTGGTCCTCACCCGGTACTGGTAACTCTGGTCAAAACCTGGGAATAACCTGGACCTTGTGAATCTGGTCCCCATCTGGGCCTCACCCAGTCCTGGTGACTTTGTTCCCCACCTGGACCTGATTGCTGTGGACTCCTTCTTGGCCTCACCTGGAACTGGTGACTCTGAACCTAACTGGGCCTCACCCAGATCTGGTGACTCTGGTCCTCACCTGTGGGACCATTATGACCTGGATACTTTGTTCCAAACCTCAGCCTCACCTGGACATGATGACCATGGATCCCCCTTGGTCTCTGCCTGACATGGTGACTCTGGTCCCCATCTGGAAGTCACCTAGACCAGGTGAATCTGGTACACTCTAGGCCTCAACTAGACCTGGTGACCCTGTTCATCAACTGGGCCTCACCGGGACCTAGTGAACATGCTCCAAACCTGCGCCTCATCTGGACCTGGGTACTCTGATTCTACGTGGGTATCATCGGGAACATGGTTACTCTATTCCCCACTGGGACTGACCTGATCATGGTAACTCTGGTCCTGACTTTTCCTCTTCTGTACCAGGTGACTCTGGCTCCACCTGGGCCTCACCTGTAACTGGTGACTCTGATCCTAAGCATGGCCTCACCTGACCTGGTGACTGTGGTTCCCATCGGGAACCATCACCTGGACCCTCATGTCTCTGGTCCCAACTGGGCGTCACCAGGACCTGGTGTCTCTGGTACCCACCTGGGTAGCATCAGGATATGGTTACAGTGTTCACTAACAGTGACCCTGCCGGAACTCTTAACTCTGGTCTTCATCTGGGCCACACCTGGACATGGTGACACTGGTTCCCACCTGGGTCTCACCTGGACATGGTGAGTCGGATCCCCGCCTGATCCTCACCTGTAACTGGTGATTCTCCTTCCCTCATGGACATCATGTGGACCTGGTGGCTGCAGTGTTTCTAGCTTCTCATGTACCTCATGACTCTGGTCCCCACCAGGGCCTCACCGGGACCTGGTGAGTGTTGTTGCCACCTGGACCTCACCTGGACCTGTTGATTCTGGTCTGCACCTGAGACTACCCTGGATCTGGTGACTGTGTTCCCCACCTGGGCTTCACCTGGATTTGGGGACTCCGGTCCCCATCTGTGCTTCACCTGGCCCTGTTGACCATGGTCCTCAACTGGGCAAAATTGGGACCCGGTGACTATGTTCCACAACTGGATCTCACCTGGACCAGGTGACTCTGGTTCCCTCTGGGTGTGACCGTGCCCTAGTACTCTGAACCCCACTTTGGCCTGACTTGGACCTGCTGACATTGGTTTCCACCTGCGCCTGACCTCGAACTGTTTACTCTGGTTCTTTCAAGGGCCTCCCCTGTACCTGGTGATCCTGGTCCCCACCTGGGCCTCAACTGGACGTGGTGACACTTGTCACCACTGGGGACTCACATGGACTTGCTTACTGTGTTCCACACCTGGGCCTCAAGTAGACCTGTTGACCATGGTCTCCAATCCGGCCTCACATGGGCCTGTTATCTCTGATCCCCACCGGGGCCTCACGTGTACCTGTTAACTCTGGTCCTCACTTAGGCCTCATCTGAACCTAGTTACTCTGATCCTCACCTGGGCCTCATCTGGACCTAGTGACTCTGGTCCCCACCTGGACTTCACCTGGATCTGGTGACTCTGGTCCACCACAGGACCTCTCCTGTACCTGGTGACTCCTTTCCAACATAGACCTCATGTGCATCTGGTGACTCTGGTCCTCAGTTTGGCCTCACCTCGACTTGGTGGCTCTCGTCCCCACTTTGACCTAACGCAGAACTGCTGAATCTTGCCCCCACCTAGGCCGCACCCAGACCTGGTGACTCTTGTCCCCAGCTATGCCTCAATTCGACCTGATGAATCTGGTCCTCACGTGTGCCTCACATGTACCTGGGACTCAGCTGGATACAGTGGCTCTGATTCCCACAAGGGTCACACCTGATACTGCTGACTGTGGTCTTATTCTATGCCTCACCAGGACGTAGTGATTTTGTTCCCCATCTGGGACTGCATGGCCCTAGTGACTCTGGTCCTCACCCAGGCATCATTGGGACCTGGATATTCTTTTCCACACCTGGACCTCACTTTGACCAGGGAACTCTGGTCCCATTCTGGGCCTCAAACTAAACTGGTTACTCTGGTTCCAGCTGTGGCCTCACCATTACCTGGTGACTCTGGTCCACCCCTTGGCTTCACTTGGGCCTGGTGAATCTGGTCCTTAGCTGGTCCGCACCTGGATCTGGTGACTGGTCGCCACCTGAGCCTCAGCTGCACATTGTGAATCCTGTTGCCACCTGCCCGTCACCTGGACTTTGTGACTGTGGTCCCACCTGGAACTCACCTGGATCTGGTGGCTCTGGTTCCCATATGGGGCTCTCC